>NW_009200338.1:0-543 GCF_000690835.1 Fulmarus glacialis
GCTTCGGGCTCGCCTCATCCTTCGAGCAGCCACGCAGGCAGGCAGACCGACCACCCCGTCATCGCGCAGGGACGAGGCGAGGGCCACAATCCTGCTCCGATACATGCGGTGACCACCTTTCAGCCGAAACTCCGAAACGGGGCTGTACGAAGCTTATCGTCCCCGGCCCTCGCACCCCGCGAGTTCGCTTTGGTCTACTCGGAGAGGATAGTTACACATCAGGCGATTTTACAGGAGGCTCCTCTACTTTGACGGGCGGCTCTACCGGCTTCGGAAAAAAGAGGAGGTCAGATAATAAATACTCCGGCCAGCGGAGCCAGAGAGAAACACCACAGCGGGGACGTTGTCAGGTCTTTTGGGTTCTCACTGATTTAAAAGGCACGCTCCTGTAATCCAGCCTGCACATATCCAACGATTGCTGTATTCTGTGTTTAACTCGGGCCACTACGGCAAGGTGTGCAGCAAGAAGTAACGTTACGTGCCCGCAGACTCAGTCTGGCAGGGTTTGCACACTAGCAGTTATAGATGCAAACCTTGTTCTTT
>NW_009200338.1:689-1049 GCF_000690835.1 Fulmarus glacialis
ACGCTCGATGTGCGACTCTGGTAAGACCCATCTTCACTTCTCACCAAATGCTTTTTGCGAAACTGGGGAGAAATCTTCCATATCCTCCACCCCTCCCTGAAGGGCACACGCTTGCCAAGCAGCAGAGAGACCAACAACTGGGAGAATGGGTTTCCACTGGTGTTTTAAGCACAAAGCGCTTCCCCAGGTCTGATCTCCTCACCTCCCTCAGAACAAACTCTCCTGCTTTAAGGCTCGCTCCCACAGCCACCCAGCCCAGCCCTGCCAGGGCACCAGCTGGGCAACTTTTTCTTACAGATCTTTTTTTAACAGCAAACCACACTCCAGCCACATTTGCTGTTCAGTTCATGACAAAAAACT
>NW_009200338.1:1113-1718 GCF_000690835.1 Fulmarus glacialis
TTACACCCTCTGCCAGAACCGCCCCCCCCCGCCTCATGTTCTGCAGGCTAACAGAGCGACATCGAGCCTTTGCAGTAAGAAATAGCGGGTTTAGACCCAACAAGGAACAACAACCACGCTTTAAAATTAGACACGGCCCCAGGTATGGCCTCGTCCCTCACGCACAGAGCCGCCACGCAGCCGGCAGGAGGGAGCCGCCACACAGCCAGCAGGAGGTCGCACACCGCCCGGCAAACCAGAAGCCCCCACACAGGCCGCCAGCAGGACAGACTGCCCAAAAGAAGACTTACCTCTATTTCTTCTCCCAGGACGTCTTCTTCATTTGCTTCTTCTTCAGCTGGAGGGCAAAACAACAGAGCAATTGCAGTAGCAAGTTATTTCAGCAGTACCTCTGCCTTCTCAGATAAAGTCTGCTGTGAGAATTTTACTCGGGAAAGCGGGAAGCAAAGGCAGTCACAGCAAAACACGCAGACCAGGGCTCTTCTCTTTCACCCAGGAGTTCCACGCGAACAAAAGTTGAAGCCCAGGAGATCTCTCACCACCGATAACCCCGGGAAGGAGCCCCCCAACACCCCACCCCCCTCAACCACCCACCGTGCTCCTCC
>NW_009200339.1:0-238 GCF_000690835.1 Fulmarus glacialis
CCTTCAGTTTTGGGGTCCCCTGACCTTGAGGATGGCGATGTGGGGCGCACGCACCCCTGGGACACCCTCGTCCTTAGGGAAAAGGCATCTCACAGGGGTTTGGTTGCCCACAGAGGAGCAGGTCCAAGAGGAGAGGTGCCACGGCGGCAGGCAGGAGCGGAAACCTCGCCGCCCGCCCCCAACCGAGGCCCCGGCGAGCGGCTTTCGCCAGAAACCAAAGCACGGCGACGCGGGAGGC
>NW_009200339.1:358-661 GCF_000690835.1 Fulmarus glacialis
CTGCCGGGTGGGTCCTGGTAAGGTGGCAGCAGCACCTGGATGTCCCCTTTGCTGGGGAGTCTTGTCCCCGTGGTCCCCAAGCTGCCGTCCTTGGGATGGATGAGCCCCTCCAGGAGGGTCAGACCAAGGGACAGGGCTGTGCCGAGAGGGACGACGCACCCAAACACCCCACCCAGGGTTCTGGCAGCACCCGTGGCACCCTCCGTGGGACACTCTGTTGGGTGCCCTCAGTGGAGCGGGGATGGTGGCACCCACCATACAGACCATCTCTTCCAGTGATCATACATGGGACCTGGAAAAACC
>NW_009200339.1:831-1046 GCF_000690835.1 Fulmarus glacialis
ACCGTCACCGGGGGGGCAAGGCCTTCCCTGGGCCTCCCTGCCACGAGGACGCAGGGGATGTCCCTACGGAGGTGGCTCTGCCACCGAGCCCTGCGGTCCCTTCCTCGCAAGCAGGGCTGGGCTGGGTGGCAGGATGTGGCACGGCTGGGGTACAAACTGGGTGGTGGCTGCGTCCCGCCGCGGCCCCGGGCGGGCACGTGGTGCCGGGGGGGAGG
>NW_009200340.1:0-13943 GCF_000690835.1 Fulmarus glacialis
GAGGACACGGTACCCTGCGGGCGGCCGGGTCAGAGGGGCCCGTCCCCAGGGGTGACTGTTTTCCCCGTGCCCTGGGCCCGGGAACCAGCTTGTTCCTCCGGTGCCCCGTCATTTGGAAAAACCGCGTGGTGTCGCGGGGCGGGGCAGGCTTTTGTTGTCGCTGGGCAGTGGTTTGGTGAGCAAAGGAGGGTGCTCGCCGGTACCGCTGGTCGCTTCAAGAACAATAGAAACAACCCGTTGTAAAAACGCATGGAAACAGTGAGCGGTGAGTACTGCTTTCCCTTGGCTTTACGACTCTTTCGCATCCGTGAGTTGCTGAACAGATGTTGCTTATTTCTAAGCGTCTCATATTGTTTTCACGTTAGAGTGTGTTATGAAGTTTATGAAGAATTTATGGTGGTGTGTGGGCAGGAAAAGATTCCAAAGTAAGGTATGACACTGTATGTGTAAGGATTTTTATTTTCTTTAGTTATTTTGATTTATTTGCAATACAGTTGTGGGCTGTGTAGCACAAAATGAGTTATTACGGATGTAGGATTTTTTTTTTTAGTTTATGGAGTTCTTAGTGTTTTGCATTATGGAGTACATTTTCAATTAAAGGATTGTGTTTCATAACACGATAATATACGTTAAAGACTTCTGTTTTCTGTTTGCTAATAGGAGGAAGAAGAAATGGTGCCATAATGTTGCTGAAAGCAGTAAGGTTAAAGAAAGAATTTTTATTTCACCTGAAACTGAAGGAAGAGGTGTTATTTTTAAAGATCATGGGATAGCATGTAACTTTATGATAGGAAATCAGTTAGGGAAAAACTGGAATTACGAGTAAGGAAAATGCTTAACACAGATCACAGAGACAGTGTGGCCAAAAGCTTCCAGCAATTGGGAATAAGAATTCTGGGTTAAGTGACCCATGGCACTTTCGTGGTTATGCAGATTTGAGCAGGTTTGGCTGTCGTATTTTAGTTTATCTGTCAGGTGTATGGGGAAATGGCATTTCTTTAATATTTGTACAGCAATGGGACTTTTTTTGTAAAATATGTTGAAACCTTTAGGGTTTTTGTCCTAATTAATAAGAAGCCCTAGTGAGTCCGTGGTATCTTGTTGGTTTAAAGGAGGAAAAGCCCAGTTCTTCTGTAAGGTACTACTGTCATGTCCTGATTCTGGTTCGTGATTGAACCAGAATCGCAATACGCTGTTAGCTTCCCAAAGTCTGAGCAGCATCCAAGTTTTGGGGATTTGATTTGGGGTTTTTTGGTCATTTTTTCTTCTCACTTGAATCTCTGGGAACACTATTGTGGTTGCAGATCACTAGCCTTGACCCCTTTCAGACTCTGGAGAGAATATTAATTTCCATGCTCTTAAAAAAAAATGCTTTTGAGTTGCCATGGTGGCTTGGTTTTTTTAATCTTTCTTAAAACTGCTGTGCATGTTGTGTCTTTGTCCAATTTGGGAATTTTAATAGCTTTTCCAGTCTCGTAATAATTTTAATTTAATTCAACAAAGATTACGTTAAGTAGGTTAGCGACCTGTTTTCTATAGCAGCCATGCTGTCTTTCATATACAAGCACTCAAAATACAGAAGTTTCAGAGGATCCTCCTGTCAACTGTAGTCCAAAAGATTCTCATAGGGGACTGCCCAAACAATCAGATGAGTCACAATTAAGTTTACTAGCTAATCAAATCTTTGATGTGACTTGATAGCTCTTTTAATTTACAAGAGTAATTAAATTAACAGACATCTACTTTTTCGTTTCAGAAATCACATGCTAGCAATGATTCAGGCAGACCGTTCCAGAGCAGCATTTCATCATGTGCGCCAAGTGTTCCTTATCGGACAACCAAAAGTGTGGATTCAAGTGACGAAAGCTTTTCTGAATCTGATGATGACAGCTGTCTGTGGAAACGAAAACGACAGAAATGTTTCAACTCTCCTCCTGCTAAATCTGAGCCTTTTCAGCTTAGCCAGAGCCACCAAAAACAAACTGCTCTAGGTGGCAAGAAGGTCAACAACATTTGGGGTGTGGTGCTCCAGGAGCAGAATCAGGATGCGGTGGCTACTGAACTTGGGATTCTAGGCATGGATGGTAGTATTGACAGAAGCAGGCAATCTGAGACTTACAATTATTTATTGGCTAAAAAGCTGATGAAGGAAGCTCAGCAAAAGGAGGCAGAGACTTTAGATAAAGAACTGGATGAATACATGCATGATGACAAGAAAACATTGCCAGCAGAAGAAGAAAATGGGCAAGGCTTTCTCAAACGGAAGCGGCCTGTAAAAGATAGACTGGGTGAAAGACAAGAAATGAAATATAAAGGAAGGTATGAGATAACAGAAGAAGATTCAGAGGAAAAAGTGGCAGATGAAATTGCTTATCGGTGAGTTTAATAACAGCGTATCTTCACTTTCTTAAGTATTGGTAGACTGTGGATGGAAAAGAAGGGGATGGGGGGGAAAGCTTTCTTAATGCTAAATATGTAAGATGTCATACCGGATTACAGAAAGCCTGAGTGCCTTCTGTGTATGTCCAAAATCCTGGGATTAAAATGCAGCGTTAGGCTGGTATCTTGTAGAAGCATCCAGTAATACTGTCTAATTTTTTTTTTTTTAAAGATCCACCAGAATGGTTTGTTATTTGAGAACAATGGCAAGGAAAAATAGTGTTTTTCATGACACGGATTTAGTAGTGGCTTTTTTAGGAAATACCCCGTGAGTAAAGTTGCATGTTTGGAGTTGGGTGCCAATGAACACCTGTGGTGGTCACCATGAAAATCTGGCTAAGTTATAAATCTTTGAAACTGTAGATGACTCGGACTGTGTAGTCCGAGAGACTACACAGCTTCTGAAATACACATGTTCTCTAGATGGAACATGCTTGTCTTAAGAAAACATTTTGCTGCTGTTGTAACCAAGGGCTGCGCCAAGGTTAGACACCAGCAGTGGAATCAAGCCTTGCCTCTTTCTGTGTTGTTAGACTGAGCTGCAGTTCTGTGCTAATTTATGGAAGCCAGTGTTGGGGTTACCAAGTTTCAGCCCTATGCACACTTGGCACCATCCAATTCTTTTCACAATCCTGCTATTTTGTTATTGTACACTAAGCTGAGTCAGAAGACTTATCTGTCCGAAAGCCTGTTGCTTTTTTTGAAGAGTTAGTTTGCAGAGAGATTTGTTTCCCGAACCAATTTGGTGCACAGTTTCCTTTGAGGTGGCACTGGCAGCACTGGGTGATGGTGTGAGGGAGGGCACATGACTGCAGTCATTCCTACTTAGATTGACTTAAACTGCCATAATCTGTTTTCAGTGGTGCGAGGGAAGAAAATGGTGTTAATTTGGGAACAAGAGTTACAAGATTAACTGACCGTTACCTTGACGTTTAAATAAAACCTGGGTTTATTAATCATTGCTGATTTCTTACATGTGATACTTAGTATTGCCAGCTGCTGAAATACAGCAATTAGATAATTATTAATGCCGTTATCAGTTCTCAGTAGCTTCTCATTTATGAATTTGAAAACTTTGAGCATGTCTCTTGTAATAAACTTTTCTTTGTTATATTGAGCTTCATCAAAACAGGGCAGAAGCCTCTTTTTTCTAATTGTTTATAGTAGTAGTGGCGCTGAACTGCATTAGTAGGCTTGTGGTTATACACATCACAGCACTGTTGTTTGATCTGGGCTGTGCCATCTGTGCCTGGATTCATAACCTTTTGTTGTGCTGGCCCACACAGTGAACTGAAGTCAAAGAGTTTTTCTGACCATCTTGTGCCATTTTTTGCCCTTTACCTTGTTCAGTTCCTGTTGCAGTACACAGCTGCTTGTTAAAGCACACATATAGGAGGATTATGCAGGGCCAGAATGAACACTAGGTGGGGACTTGACTGTTTAAGCTGCCATTGCTACTAAGAGGAAGTCTATTTAACCAGCTCTCTAAGGAGTCCTGGTTATCTTAAAGTTCTCTGCACCTTTGGGAAACATTTCCATCTCTTCCAATAATTCACAGTTTAGAATTCAATCCTATAAATATTTAAGAAAGCATTTACCTTCTGGTGCTTTATCATTCATTGAACTCAGTGAGATTAAACACAAAGTATAAAGTTAAGCAGGTTGGGTAATCCTTTTCATGATTAGGACAATTGTCACTAAAACATGAGTTTTAACATTTAATTTCAGTAACTTCAGTCATACAATTGAAGCAGTTGAAGCTAGCCTGGTTCTAAATAGTTGTTCACATGTGTGGTCAGACACCTTCTATTAGGCAGTCATTGTAACGTATGCAACTTTATAGCATGGTAATGTCACTTGAAGCAATTAGGCTAGACAGTGGCCTTAAAGAAATTTTGGTAATGGTGGTGGTCTGTTGGTCCCCAAGTGTAAAACCACTGAGCTGGAGTGCTTGGGACTGTGCTTGATGAGAAGTTTTGTCATTAAAAAATGAGAATTCAGCATGTGAACTCTTGCTCTGGATAAGTGGTGTTGATTTGTGGGCTTACGATGTTTTCCAGTGGGAGTATGTACTTCGGCACAGTGAATTGATGCTGTATAAGCCTCTCCCTTCATGCAGACTGACAATGAAAATTTCTGTATGAGGACATTGTTGCTCACAAAAGAATACAGTTTAACTCAGTAATATTGCAGGGTTTTTTTCTTGTTTGCATTTTATAGGTTCTCATAGATTAGTTAACAGACTAATTTCTTTTTTATTTACTTTTACACTTCCTGATATCTCCAGTTAATTGTTGATTTAACTGTAAAAGGTGCTGTAATTTTAACTGTTAAATGCATAGCGGACTTTTATACTTCAATTTCAGAGATTTATACAGGTCTTTGCAGTTTCTTATTTGGTTTAATCTCTCACACATCAACAGAAGAAAAATAATCACTCAATACATTTTCATTGAAACAAATTTTAAAAACGCATGCTTTAGAAAAAACTATCCCTCAGAAGCTCAGTATTTTGAAATCTGGTTCAAGAAGCCATTGAAACACATTGAAATGTATGGACTCTTTAATTTTAGCACAGTTTTATGTCCCACAGAATGAATTATTCATTATGGAAGTTCCATGGTCAGTTTTACTCAAGAAATTATACTGACAGTAAACATGCTTTTTTTCCCCCCCTCCTCTAAGGCTTTGTGAGCCCAAGAAAGATTTAATTGCCCGAGTAGTGAAAATAATTGGGAAAAGAAAAGCTATCGAGCTGCTTATGGAAACAGCTGAAGTGGAACAAAATGGTGGACTGTTCATAGTGGTAAGAAACATGTGATATTGTGGGTTTGCGGGGGGCGTGCACACAACTTTTTACTTGTAGAATATTTACGTATGTCGTAAATGCCACTCACCCCCCGCCTCCGGTGGGATGGGGGAGAGAATCAGGAGGGCACAAGTAGGAAGACTCCTGGGTTGAGATAAAACAGTTCAATAATTGAAATAAAACAAAATAGAACAGTAATATTAACAGTGAGAACAATAACAGAATATACAAAGCAGGTGATGCACAATGCAACTGCTCACCGACCACGTGTCACGAACCTGGGGAGGGGCGGGGAGGAAGTGGGGGTGTGAGGGGAACGTTAGCTTTATTAGAGAACCATTGGCTTGTGTATCAGTAGAGCAAAACTGAGTACTGATTTCTGTTACAAATCATGGTAAAATCCTATACTTAATGGTTAGGTTATCAATTTCTCAGTGTGTTTTTGTTTTTATTAAATAATGATCCTCAGTGCAAAAGTTCAGAACAAAAAAAGTGGGGGGTAACTAGTAAGTACTTTCAGGTGTTTGTTTATAATTTACATCTTTTAAGTTCCATCATTGGAAGTAGAGAGGAGGAAAAAAGGGGGAGAAGGAACGCAAAAAAAAAACCCAACACAAATAAAGAAACACCACCACCACGTCCGCCCCCCCCCCAAAAAAGCAACAACTTTCCAGCTAGCAAGTTGTCTTAGAAGCAGTCTATTGTCTTGAAGGATTAAAGTACTTATTAACAAGTTATTACCAAGGAGATAAAAGGACAGGACTGCTGGTGGCACAGGTTCCTTTGACTGCAGATCAGAGTAAGCCATTTGAAAGGTAGATCATACTGTTTTTCTTGGTTGGGATCTTGTGCTGATAGGGTGATAAAAGTATGTGGCATCTGCTGCTTCAAGAACATACTTAAAAATTTACCTTCTCTGTTCTTAGAACTTTTTGATTGTATTTAACTTCGTTATTTAGCAGAAAAGTATCACATTTAGTATGATATCAGAGCACTGGGGTAACAGTTTAACTTTGTATACTATGAATGGTAATTGAATAATAATATGGTAATTAGTGGTTATAATTTACAGAGGTTTCAAAGCCAAATCCAGTCATGCTTCAGTATGACACATTGCACCACCGCTGTTACACTGAAAACTGTTGAAGCGTGGAACCACATGTTGTGGGGAGAAACTTTAAAGTACATGTTGTGTTCATATGCCTTAGGCATATGGAAATGGAAGATCCTGCAGATATGCAGAAAAGTTGTAGAATTGCTTAGCACAATTTAAAAAAATGAGATTTACAGAATTTTATTAAATTAATTTTTGACGTTTTACTGGGCTTATGTGTTAGGAATGTTCTGAATGTTTAACCTAGTATATACGTTATTGCAGATAGTTGTGAAAGTAGTTAGAATACTATTCGCGTTTTGTTTCTTCACTACCAAAATCAGATTGAGTATGTAGTTGAACAGTTTGGTATTACGTTCTAAAGCAAATTTTCTGTAACCTCATAGTTTACCTGTCCAAATGTACCAAGCTGGTTGTTGACCTTCTTATGACTAGTTTAAGCACAAATAAAACATAGCCAGGGTTGTTTTTATGTAATACCTAAAACACCAGAACTTAATTTTTTTTTATTCTGTCTCAACATATAGCATTGTCTTAGGTGCTATTTTTATATCAACACTTAACATATTAAGCTTGCTATTACTAATTCAGTCTTTCAAAAAAAAAATGGCACAAGGAGAAGAACACCAGGGGGCGTTTATTTAAACCTGCTGAAGAACACACCTAGCATCAAAGAAGAACAAATCAAGGTAAAATTGTCAAGACTGCAAATGATTGTCCAAAGTAAATTTTGTTTTTTTCTACTAGAAATGTTAAGATTGAATCTCTCTCGTAACTTCTAGCAAGTGTAACTCTATATTCCAAAGAAACCAGCTTTTCACATTCAAAAAATAAGGAAAAAAAAAAAAAACACAAAAAAATTGATGAATTGCCATTCACACTAGGCAGAGAGGGCACCTTTTACATATTGCCAGTCACAAAAACCTGTTGAGGATGATGAGACTGTAGAGTCTGAAGAGATAAACATTGGATTTTCCGTAATCTGTATATACCTGACAGCAATGTTAGCTGCAGTTGTATTTCTCCCTTTGGAGCTCTGCGTCATTGTACATGGATTGAATGGTGTTCTCTTAATAGAATATTTTTGTCCTATTTAGCTCCAGCTGTAACAGCAGGCAGTATTTCTCGTTAAGTCAGATACTGGTCTGAACCTAGTCTGAATTGCTCACTGGCCTCATCTGTGGTGCTCTCCAAATTAGTTTTGTCAGCTTGTAAATATTATTGCCTTTCCTTTTAGGGTATGAAATAGGCTGAGATGGTATTTTCTTCATTCAGTTAAAACAACTTGGTTTTTTCATGGTATTTGCCACAATTTTTGTTAAAAGAAAGACTCATTTATTTTGCTTGTAGGTGGCTACAGCTTACTCTGTAAACCATTCTAGCATCTTGTACTGGGAATTGAGAAACAAATCAATATAAACTGTGATTATCTGCTTTATGTTAAAAAAAAAACAAATGACAAAAAACAACAAACCAAAAAAACAACCTTTTATAGCTTACAGTGGTCACAAAAAGTTGCAAGTTTGATCACTTTACCGCATTACAAAAAAAACCCCAAAATTTGCTTTTCTGCCCCTCTTCCAAAAAATTGCTTTTCTACCCCTCTTCCGTGCCGTTGTAATTGTGTGTCTCATTCTTCTCTTGCTGATACCAGCAAGTGTTTAATGAGGCAGCAGTTTGCACTCAACAAACTTGATTGATGGTATGAGGCATCATTTGTCATATAAATCTGTGGGAAAAGTGTGTGTTATTCTGTCATCATGGAGGTTGTCATGTATACAACTCTCACACGTTTGCATATCCTTAGCACTTGACTTGCAGCTTTTGGGGAGGAAAAGAAGTATTAATGTTTTTTGTATGCAATTTATGTTTTTTTTAAAAAATAAGCAGGGAAAGAAAGGCACGTAGCAGCATTTAGCTCTGCTACATGGTATTCTTCCCCTTGAAATACAGACGAAAGCTGTAACAGTCATATTTTGCAGTAGAGAAGATGTTGATGAGGTTCACAAATGTTTGATGGTAAAGATCATGAGACCTGGACTCAAATTTCAATTGTGGAGGAAAAGTTCTCTCAAATTGTCATAGAACCTTTGGTCATATTTTCTCTACAGGTCCTTCTGTATGGCAGGATGACCCTCTGGTCTACCACCCATTCCTCCTGGTTTTGTATCAGCAGCAAACTTGAAATGAAAACTTAGTGATACTTATTTACATACACTTTGAGATCGCTGAGAAATTACGTAATAAAATTATTTATGGGGCATTTTCCTTAAGTGCAGTCTGTCCGTCCTCATACTTCTACTATCAATAATGTGTGTCTTAGCTAAATATTGTTGAACAGTATTTGTAATTAAAAAAAAATTTTACTTCTTTATGTCTTCTTTAGGAAACACTAGTAAAATGAATAAGCCAAACTTTTTTTGTTTTCTTTCAAGGAAATATTCTACCTGGAAAACCAAAAGGAGTATGAAAACAAAAAAGCTGCTAAGAAGAGGAGAATACAAGTTCTGGGAAAGAAGATGAAAAAAGCCATTAAAGGGCTTAACTTGCAAGAATATGATGATGCGTCTCGTGAGACTTTCGCTAGCGATACGAATGAGGCTCTGGCTTCCCTGGATGATCTACAGGAGGGGCATCATGAAGCAAAGATGGAACCTGAAGATATTCTTGAAATTGATAATGCTCACGATTTGGAGATCTTCTAGTTACTCATGTTCTTGATAACAAAGTCTCTATAAAACATACTAGATGAGCCTTTCTTATAGTCCCATGGCTTCTTGTTTTCATAAGTTGCAGAAACATGGGAAATATTTGATACTGAAGAACATGACATAGTTCTTAGCTAAATTTAACAGCATGAAAGATGTTAATTGTCCTATTATTTGTTTGCTGAGTCCTCAAAAACTGTTAAGATTTTTCTAGGTAACAGCTCTGCATCACCATGTTTGTTCCTTAGGAACTTTTTTTAGCCACATGTTAGGTTTAGGAATTAAGGCTATGTTTTAACGAAATACATCATATTTAATTGCTGAAGCTAACAAAGTCATCAAGTGAGCAATGCTCCTTATTACAGTTGAACAGAAAAAAACAGTATAAAGTCAGTATTGATATAAAAGAACGTGTTCTTAATATGGTAGTGTGTTGACAAGAATAGCAGTGTTTATAGGATTAAGACCTGTAAAAACAGATTGGTTTGTGAAATAAACTTAATTCTAGTAGTCAATGACCTTTGAATAACAACCCTGTAAATAAGCACTGTTGAGCAATGTATGTTTTAAATTTCTGCAACAGTTTAATCCTTCGTATTATAATAGTGGCTTGAGCTTCCTACCTGTTCTGTCTAGACTTTTTTCCATGGTTAGACACACATACAACTTACACAGATTTTTTTGTTTGAAAACAAATATAACCAAATGCTCTTTGAGTAGTGAGATCGTACTAATCTGTGTCCTCCTCAAGGGTCTGTAGACTCTACATGCAGGTATAATTCTTGTTTCCATGCTTCTCATGTGTGCGGTAGGATAATGTGCAGCTTGCAGAAGTTCTGAAGTTTTTATATACTGACTTAAGAAAACAATAATATGCAAAAGATTATTTTTTACTTGATGCAGAGGATTGTTGTGTAGTTTGTAAGTTCAATCGAAGACAACTTTTATGTTGAATGTTGTTTTTAATATAACCGAAGAACATGTGCGACACTGATATGTATGCTGTCTAAAATACTTTGTTACTAATAAGTTGTGTTTTCTGTGACTAGACACTATTTTTCAGTATCAAATAGTTCTGAAATATTAATGAATTAATTCACTTTCAAACCCAACCACAAACTTCTGCACATAAATTTTGTTCACCTGGAGTCCTTGGATTTCAGAAGCAAAGCGTATCACTAAAACACATAATGAAGTTATAATGTTGAACAATTCGGTACTGTCAGGAGCTGGTACTTAAAGGACTACAATATTTGAAGAAAGAGTTCTTAAACATACAGCACATTCCATTATATGCTTTACTAAATTTAATTAGAGTTTTGTCTTCTCTGCATTTTTCTCTTCATGTGCCAGAGCTCCCTGTTGTTAAGAAGTTATTCATCAGATGTGAAGCATGCCTTTGCTGGTAGTAGTTGCTCTTGCTGAAATAACAAAATGTTTTGATTTGTTTACTAACTTTCCTAACAAACCTGTGATGGTCAGAGTACCAAACTGATAACTCGTGTAAGGGAAGCAGAATTTTGTACTATTTAATTAATTTGGGACTGTAGTATTTGATCCTAGTTTTGGGAACTGCTTGGGAATGTCTTAATTTTCTGGATAGAATCAGTAAATTTTAATGATGATTTAAGTAATTTTTTTATTGTTATGTAATTTCCTGCTAATGAGCACTGTGTGTTTTTTAAATGTTAATATTTTTAATGTTGATTTCCCAGGTAAAGCGTACTGAAACAATTTGTAAAGTCTTCCCTTTAACAACAGGAAGATGATGCAGAGTGCCCATTCCTTCTTTCCAGTGTCTGACTAACTGGCCTTTGCTTATCTTCAGTTTTTTCTCTCTTTCCTATTTTCTTTGGCTTTCAACAGAGTCCTTTCAAGAGGAAGCCTGTTTAAAACAGTGAGCAACTAGTCTTCACTCCTATTACACCAGTGCTTTCTTTTTCTTAACCTTTGGTATCAAAAAGATTGCATTAAGCAGCACCAGATTTTGTGTAGCACTGTAATGGCTGCAGTCGAGCTTTGGTCTGTTAGTAGAGTCGCGGGGCAGATCCTCCCCTCTCTGCAGCCTGGCACAGGCCTCTGCCCTCTTCTGCGGGATGCATCTGCTTGTGCTGGTGGTGGTGGCCCAGCAGTGGTCACATCATGAGTCCCATGTGTGACGGCGTTTGGGGCTTGTGTTGGCAAGACTTGGGTTGAGCATGGAAGTGCTGGAGCTGAGGAGACCAAGGCTTTGCAGTCTGGTGCTGCAGTCACCGCAGTTTCCAAAGGGACTGATGCAGATGCGCAAGGGTGAGAAAGAAGAGGCTGTGACGTTCCTGCGTATTGCTATAGATCTGGCTCTTTTCTCTGTACCTGACTGAGCTTGCTGGAAGGTGGAGAGCGATGCAGTGGGGGTAATCTTCCTCATCAAACAGCTTTTCATTCCTCCCTCTTGATTTTTTCCCCCCAAAATTACTGCACGAGTAGGAAGCAAGGGTAAGGCTAGAGGTTTTCTCTCTCAACTGCCATGTGTTCAACTTGCTTAGTCTGGCCTGAGCTGATACTTGCAGAGAGAGCAGCTATGTGGTGCTTGTTAGTGGGCTGTGGCTTGCGACCGAACATGATTGTGTGGGCTGTGTTGTGTGGGAACAGATATACCTGGCTGCTTAGATTTAAGTAGGTGATGTTTTACAGACAAAAATGCAAATATAAGGGTTGGGGTTTGTGTTCTTAAGTTTCTCTGATGGGCAGATGTGATTGAGGCATCATCTTTACTGCAAATGTAGACTGCGTACTGCCGGGACAAATACCACCCTCCATCCCTTAAGCTATAGCAGCGTAACAAGCAATCTCTCTCATGCCTGAAGCAGACGGTGAAAATGAGGGAAACGTGCTCTGGTTTGAAAGCACAAAGCTTGTTTGTAACCAAAGACGTTTTTCTGCCTTAAATCGCAAATTCAAATAAGAAAACAATGCTTTTTGGTATCACAGGGAAAATTAATTTATTAATGATTTAGTTTCATAGTGGATCACAAAAGCATCATTTTAAGTACAATTACAATATTACAGATTCTCCTTCCCCTTCCAAGTAGATGATCTAATTAGAACGGTTTTATGTCCTCCAGGCTTATTAACTGCTATTTGCCAAAATTCTCAAGGAAGCATGAAATGACCCAGTGCTTAATGTGATGCCTTGGAAAGAAGATACAAAGAATAATTTGAATTTAAAGGTAGTGATAGTGAGATAAGGTGGTTTTGTACTGTATGCAGCTTAATAGTTGTCCCATATTCCCCAAGGTGCGGCTGGGTATCTGCAGCAACTCGTATTGAATCCAGTTGCAAACATCAAGCCAGATGGCAATGCTTTGCTATTCTCTCTCTACCATCTTCCTAGTACTAGCAGGACATTTCATCCTGAAGCTTATTGCTGTCTAAAACATGTCTAAATCTTTTATTCTGTTTTTCTTTATTTTGATCCTAATTTTAAAAAAAAAAAAAAAGTATGACTGTGACTCCTTTGTTATACTATGAGAATCGGCTAAAGACAGATAGTTGGCACATGTGGGGTTATTCATTCTACAGCTAGATTTGTTAAGGACCGTGTGGTTTCTGAAAGCTCTACGAGGAGCCGAAGAGGAAGGGGAAAACGGCAATAACAAGGTATAAAGGTGATGGGAAAAGTGAATGAAAAGGAGATGACTACATTCATTATGACAATCGCTGTTATGGAGAAGTTGAATTCCCTGTACTTTGTCAGAGTAAAGGTGTGGAGGGATAGACTGGGTAATAAAGAAAATGATGAGTTTTTCAAAAAATGTTTGGTTTCAATCTGTCATAAAACTTCACTATGACAACCCTCCTTACTTATCTCCTTATGCCTGCTGCTGCTGCTGCTGCTTTGACACAGATGCTTCTGCCAGAGGCACTTTTTTAAAGCTCAGTTTATTTCAGTGTACAGAGGAGAATTGTATTTATGGCTCCAGTGAATATGGGCTCACTTGGTACCCCAGTCCTGTTCCTAATTCTTACTAGTCAGTAGCATGTCAAAGATACAAGTCTATTTCTGAACTACTGTGGTACTTCAGTGATTCTGGGAATATCCAGTCTTAGAGCCTTTGCATCATAGTTTGTTTAAGGGATTCAAGAATCTGACAGAGACAACAACTGCGATTTCCTAGGACCATCTCTTGGATTCAACAGGCAGCTGGAGAGCATGTTGCACAGTGGCAACCTTTGCAGCAGCTCTGGCCTCCTGATAATTTGGACCTACTGCATCCTATCTCATTCGTGACCTGCCAGGCCCTAGGAAGTTCTTGCAGAGCAAAGTTGCTCAGTATTTAGAAAGGACGTATTTGAAGCTTTCTTATCTCCTCATCTGCAATGCTGATAGATGCCACTTTTTCAGAGCTGTGGAAGGAAGAAGGAACATTCAACTGTGATAGATTTAATATGGCCCAGCCAAACACATTTCTAGAATCACAAACATCCAGACCTAAATACTGATGAAAATGAGAAATACGTATCTAAAGTTACAACAAGAGACTCTACACAAGTTAGGTATTCCACATACTACCTTTTAGGCCAATTTTTTTTTTTTTTTTGCTTGAGAAGAGAGATTCATTTTTCAGTTATTTAAAAAAAAAAGCAAACCAACATTTTTGAATCATTAAATAAGTGCAGAAAAATCTTAACTTGAAAATTTTTCCTCTGAAAGAATTTTTTTTTTTTCCCTTGCAAGCTTGTTTGTAGGTCAGCATTCTTCTTTAAAACATCATCCCTTTGAAAGGTATTCTCGTTTTTCCCCAGAAGTTGCACTTTTTTAATTTGCCCCCTGAATTTTTCCTTTGTTCTATCAGGGTTTTTTTTCAAATGATATGTCCTGGTTTCGGCTGGG
>NW_009200341.1:0-25456 GCF_000690835.1 Fulmarus glacialis
CTATGATTCTATGATTCTAAATCTCTGAACTTTTCTGCAAGTTTCTGAGGTCATACTTTATATCATGTGTTCTGATATGTAGGCATGGAAGCAAACATCTAAAGACTTGTGTTTCACTCTGATTCGAAGGCTCAGATTTATGGGATGCTGGAGTCTGATGGCTCTAGCATCAGAAGGGATGTGAAAATCCAAACCACTGAATTCCAGTTTTGAGACTGGACTGTAACCCTCCTTCTTTCTCTCTTGTGCACCATCTTGTGCACCTCTGCAAGACCAGAGCTGTATGTAGGGCTCATTAAGAACAGTATGTCACAAACAAGTCCTCTTTGACATGTCCTTTATTACATTTTTGCTACTAATGTCATACCTGAGATGGTGGAAGAGTCCTGCAGATAACTGCAACAAGTCTCCTTTGCTCCCACTCTTTCTTTCAGAACGGTGGAGGTGGCTGTTTGTTCGACATCTGTTTGATTTCAGAGCTCAGCTCTCAGTACTGGAGTGGTCTGTAAAACTGGCAGGTCTGAGAGTTACCAGAAATACTGACATCCACATTTTACCTTAATAAGCGTGTCAGGCTAAGGTCTCTTCTTTAAACTAATAAACAATGCTTCACATCAACAAATAGGTTAAGGTGGTAATTTCCCTTCCCTTTTGTGTAAGGAAGTGATTCAAGTGTAGAAATCGGTCTATCTCACATGAAATGTCTTTTTTGCTGGGGCACTTCACTAGCACACTGACCAGTCAACATCTGCCAACTTAAGCAGATACTTCACTTCCCGCCATGGGTGGGAGAGTAAAGATTTAGGCCACTATCTTAGACAAGACTTTTCTCAGAATGAAGCTATTTGCAGTGGAGCCTCACAAAAGTGTGAGTCATCTTGGATGAGCAGCACTGCCAAGCACCTATTGTGGCAACTGGAATCAGAGAAGCAAATGCAAAGTCCTGTTTTATATAAGCTGTAAGTAAGTCAGAATGTAATGGTCTTCAAAATCTGAAATGTTTTCTTTCCTTTGTTTTGACTAGATTTGTAATAAGTCAAACAGAGCAGAGCTGCTTAAGCCAATCCTCTCCTTGGCCTAAAACAACAACAATGTAGGCGAGAGAAGTATTTTACTCTTTCACGTCATTTTGGAAACTAAACTGGGTGGCTAAGTGAGTCAAAATCTATTTTTCTGGAACTTTGTCACAAATTCAATGTTTGTTTTGGCAGGATGATAATGTGCTATACTCACCATGTTCAAAGCCAAGGCATAACATTGTTAAGTCGCTTCTATTTTATCTTTGGGATATATACACAAATAGAGTTTAGCCTCTCATACTCAAACTGCCACACAGTTTATGCAGGCCACTTATCTAGATTGCTGTGAAATAGTACTGTAAAATATGGTAAATACCGTGTGAAAAACACTTTTGTGCTGTTTAGACACAAGACTTCAGTGAAAGCAGGGTTTGCTTGCCAATTTACAGGGGAGTTAAATGGGCTCAAAAAGGTGCTCTGTGTTCTTGCAATATCTTATTTTTCCATGTGTACTTTATACCTTGCCAGGAAACAACCAGGCATTAATGTTGTAATTAAATAGCAAAATGGGTAACTGGAGACTACGGGCAGCTAACTCTGATGTTCCCACTGGCCCTCTGAGTGTCTCTTCCCATGGACTGTACAGGAAATCTGGACTCCTAAACTTGTATGTCCTGAATTGCACCTACGGTAGGTGCCTAAAGTGAGCTTAGTAGATCATTAAGTAAATTTAGTAATTGTATGTGAAATCTATTCCCACTCCAGTGTCTGTGCTCTAAACATTCCTGCCTTTTTAAGAAGATCCCCAATGAAAATAACTTTCAGATGCTCAGTATTCAGCCAGATGTGAGATGTGCAAGCTCTTTTTCTACACCTTCACTTCCCTCTGCTAAAGACAGCAGCATAGACGAGTGATAAACAAATCCTTTCAAGTCTGGCCTTCACATTTTGAAGCTGTAACTGCACATTAGAGCAATGATATTGATAGGAATTTCAAGTGCTAAACGCTATTAAAGATACAGTGTTCGATCTTGCAAACTGATGAGCACTCTGGACCTGCTCCAGCAAAACACTTAGAAAGATTTATGGCACCTGTTTTACATTTAAGTATAAGCTTGCTATTAAATGCTTTGCTGTATTGGGTGGAAATAGGTAATGGCAAGATAAGGTTCATGTCACCGAATTTTAGCCATTTAAAAGGTAAGGTGTCAAACTGAAGCTGATTGTCAAAGCTCAGCCTGTTACTAATGAGAGGGGGTAAGCATCTCCAGAGGGTGATTCTATTTGCGACATTTATTTCTGAATGGACTGAGTTGTACCTACATGTTCCTCTCCTCCTCTCTCTCTCTTGATGGTAGCTCTTTAGCTTAGATTAGACCTAACTTTCAGAGAGTCAAAGTAATTCAGCTTATTTATCTATTCATTTCTGCAGAATTTGTACCGATTTCACATTTAATCAACATATTTTACAGATTACATTTAAAACAGCTCAAAATGTTGATATAATTTAAACACAAAATTAAGGCTGGCATCTCTGTTATCACATGTAAGCAGAAAGAGAAAATAAATGCTATCAGCCTCTTAAACTCTTTTTTTTTTAATATTACACAAGGGATGAAATTACTTGGCCACCAAATTGTCAGAGAGGAATAATTTTTTTTCTTCCTATCTGTTACTGAATCTGCAGACTGCTGTCACACCCACAGTGATAAAAAAGAAGGTAAATTTATACTTAGTTCTGTGATGGAAAGAATTCAGGCAGGGAGGTAGCTGCATGTTAGGAGTGGAGCTCTTATCTAGATGTGGAGTCTTAGCTAAAAATTAATAAAAACTTGCTGAGACAGAAAAGCACAGCACTTCAGTTCTTACATATTGAAGTGTTTTCGCAACCAGTTGATCATAACTGAAGCGAAAGATTCTCAAAAAGGCAGCCATCCAGCATTGTGGAAAACTCTGTATTTGACGTTTGCCAAACACCTCCTTGTGTGGGCCTGAGATCTTCTGAATGCTAATAAAAATCCCCAAAAAAGTTATAATATCTAACGTTTTTCTCTGGAAGTACACTTGGTACTGGAAGGAAGACACAGAAAGCTTAATCATAAGAAACTAAGATGAGTAAAACATGGACAGAAGATGTAAAATTTCGCTTGGTACATGGCTACATTTTTAATTTACATGTAGAATCAATAAAATAAAACTTTTATCACAACCTTGACGCAATATATTTTTTAATGTGGTGAAGTATGTATAAGGCACTTTGATGATATGTTCCCACAAGCACAAGTTAGCACATCTTAATTGCCTGTCAGTCAAATCACAGTGACTGGTTGTGCGCATGGTCCTAGCCCATTGCAAACATGCAGTTAAACAGGCAGCTTAACCAATCTTCATGGGGGACTTTTTATAAACCCATTTTACTTTGCATTTGCAACAGGCGAGGAGTGCGCTTGGAGCAGTCGGTCACCACCAACTGTTAATCGAAAGACAGTAACATCTTGCAGTCAAGAAGGCAAAGGGTATCAGAAACGGGAACCTGAAAAACTACTGACTCTTTCACCAGTGGATTTGGGGAGAAAAAAGGTAAGATTTTCCCATTTACTACATTTTGCTTTTTTAGCTGGCAAATAATTACATTACAGTGTAAGTTGGAGCCACAGTTTGATTAAATTGTGTGAACCCACAAGTCAGTCTGCTGAAGGAATAATTCACACGTGGTTAGTTACTAGGAAGAGTAACTCCTACCTTAGTAAAAAGGCTTCAGGAAAGCAATTGATTTGAATCCTCCAGCTTTTTTTAATCATAGACTTCCCTCTTTTGAATCGAGACTGAAAATTGAAGTGCCACCGCCCTTTTTCCCTAAACATGGCGATATTTAAAATAAAGTTTTCATTTGCAGTAAAGTTGTGACGATTTTTTTCACAAGTTTGGACTATATTTCTACAAATCATTGAGATTCACACATATTTCTTAATATATGATCACAGTCTGGTTTATTTTGCTTCCAAACTATTTACATCAGCTCCAGGTCTTTCTTTTAATCACACAGAAATGTATTTGTTTGAAATAAATCTACTGGTGCCCCTTTATTTTCAAGAGCTGCATTTCTCAACTGATAATTTAAATATCTGATTTGAACTTACACGGATACTTAACACTTTTTCATTTAAGACCCTTTGTACATTTTAATTCATTCCTGGATGTCAATTTAAATTGAATTTTCTCATTAGGAAGAAGTGACAAAATTGAAGTATACCCATCAAAAAACCATACTGTACTAATTATAAAAGGTAATGCACTGTCCTACAGTATGGTTAGCCTGTATGGACCCGGAGAGGTCACTGGGGTTCCTCGTGAATCCAGGAGTCAGTGTGGGATGTAGGGCTGGGGCATAAGTATGTTTGCTTTACCTAGGAAATGGATTTGAAATATTCCTGGGAGGGCTTTCAGGCTCTACCCAGATGAATGTGTTCCATCCTGAAGATGGATAATACTGATAACACACAGATATTGTTTATTTCTAGAAATCCATTTCTTAGATTTTAGAACTATCAAGGGTATACTGAGGAAAAAAGATTTTCCAGAGTGGTGCAGCCTACCCTTGTTAATGAAGCATCTGACCCCTTCCATAAGCTGCAATCCCAACAAGTGACTCACAGACAGTCTAAAGTGGCTAGAACCACACAGAATTGCTTTATTTGTAGGTCCAAGAGATTCTGGGAAAAGGCATCTTTTTTGTAGCCGCAAAAACCGCTTAGCATCTAACAGAACTTCCAACAGCTGATGGGTTAGATCTTCAGCTGCTGTCAATAAGTGTCCCTCATAACATTATAGCCTTGGGACAGTAGGTCACACCAAAACCCATTTAGACCAACATCCTGTCTCCAGCAGCAACCACAAGTCAATGTCTAAGGAAGAGTGTGAGAACAAGGAAAACAGAAGATATTTCACTGAAATGCATTCTCATCCTTGAGCCATTTTCAGATAAAATTAAACTAATTTTCCTGAGATCAATACAGGTGGGTTGTTGGGTTCGGTTTGGGTTTGTTTTGTTTTATTTGGTAATATTACTGATTTCTTACCCAGGGGCTTGTCCAGTTCCCCCGTAATGCTGAGTAAAGTTTTAGCATTCACAGTATCCTGTGGCAAGCAGTTCCCAAGCTGAACTGTTTTGTGAAGAACAATAATTGTGCTCTTCTTTGTTTCACACCTACCTCCCTTAACCTAGAGACAAGAATATGGACGGTCGTGACAGTCCATTGAGATTTTTCACAGTGGCGCTCAGAAAGTATTAAGCTTTGCAGCCGATTCAGCTTTTGCGCCGGTGAGTGCTGCTTCATTTACACCTGATACCGCTCGTCTCCCTCCCCAAGGAGCAGCCAGGCTCAGTTCCCAGCTCTCCCCCAGGCTGCCCCTGCGCTCTCTTGGGCACTGACCTTATCTGCATAACCAAGTGTTGAAAGTGCTGGCAGTTTAATTTCCTTATGCTTGATTTCCACATTCTTAACAATAGTTTAGTTGCTTATTTTCTATATGTAGACAGCATGTTAGTTTTGGTAGTCCCCCAAATCCAGAGCAAGGACAAATAAACTTTGAGGTTGACTTTAAAATTGTGACACTTAAGAAATGAAAAAGAAAAAAAGAATCTGTCTTCTTTCTATTCTGTGTCTGGTTTTGAACTCTTAAGGTTTTTCCGCACAGTTATGTGAATCAGAATTTTTTTTTTTAATTAGGCAATAGTTGAGACTCTCACGTAGCACAAGAAAATGGGAAAAAACGCTTGAAGAACACTAAAAATCTTGAAAGCCATAATAAAATCATGAATATTACTAACTTCACTTACTGCATCTTTACACAGTGCCTAGCACAATAGGCAACTAATACCGTGTATTCTCATATTATTGATAGCTGCTGCTCTCAGGAGGATTGTGCTTCTGAGGAAAAGAAAGTGGAAGAGCAAAGCACACTTCTGTGTCTTGCAAGTAATTTTCTCCTTGGTCTACTTGTATTCATGATCATTTTACTTGCAAGAGGTTATCTCATAGCTCAGACTATGAAATTCAAGAACATTTGCTTTGGGAGTATTTCAGGTGCAGCCACACTAGAATTGTGATCACAGTGGCGTGTCACAGTATTATCAGGGTCGGAGTAAAGAATTTGGGAATGTGCTCTAAGTATATGCTTCAAGATAAGCACTTCTTTAAGTCTTCTTTTAAGTCAAAAACACTACAGCTTTGAGCATGAATTGGTCTCTGAATAGACCCACTGACTTCAACAGAAATGGAATTGATCTTCTTTCAGGTCAAATTATGCATCTCTGAATTCAGATCAACAGACACGGTTTCCACCATTTTATCTTTCCCTTAATAGATAAAAATAGAGGGGTGAAAGAGATCTGAGGATATCACTAACTCACCTTCCACTGAAACTGTTCCCCACAGACGATTGTTTATCCTGTCCTTATAGATCCCAATGAAGAACAACCTGCAGCATCCCTTGATCATTTGATGTAACTCACTGACCATACACTGCTAAGAGAAGCATACTATTTGCTGGAAAACAGTCTCAGTTTGGTAATTTAATCTTAGCAAGATCTGCTTAATAAAGAAAATGTTTGTGGGAGCTTTCATTGTAATGCCTACATCCCTGCTAAACTGATTAGGCAGTCATGCTTTATTTACACCTAACACAGATCTTTCCCCATCTCAAAGTTGAAGCCTTTTAATATCCTAGAAAGTGTTGATTTAAAGGAAGCGTGGATTACTCTGCAATGTACTTTTTCAAGTATGTAGCTTGATGAACTAGAATTTTTCTAATTTTTCTTCCAAACATACTCTTCCTCAACTGAAGTTTTTAGTAAAACAGCACATTTATGACCTTCACAGTGTGGCAGCACAGAAATGCAGTGAGGAGGACAAGAAGCCCTCCCGCCATGGGTGCGATGTTCAGAGCCCCCATACCCCCACCAAGGAGGCCAGTGGACCCCCCATGGCAGGTGCACCCCACGTGCAGCCAGCCCACCCCCCCCACCCGCCGGGACACGGAGTCCCACTGCAGCTTACCACAGGGGACACTAATGAAAATTTCTTGAAATAAGCTTGTAAAAAAACCACCTCTTTTTTACTTCACTGTTGGTGGTGTTTCATTCCACATAGTTCAAACTCGCTTAGCTTCACTGAGCACAAAAGTTTTTTACTGCATTTGAAACCTGTCACTAGCTAAATGCAAAAGGGAAAAGCATTTAGAAATAACCAGCTTTGAAAACTATGCAACAAATGCAGCTGTAGCGATGAATAATGTTTGTTGGCATTCGCTGAACATATTGCAGATCATTTACAGGTCTCAGCAAAATGCCTACGGAGCGCCAGGACCAGGGAGTGAATTAGTGTGCTTCACGCTGGTGAAGCCATTTTCTTTAAACAGAATACAAAGTTTAGGAACTGCATGAACTTTCCAAATGACATTTTCTCCTTATCTGGATAAGAAGCGGTAACCAATTAATTATTTCTGGTTAGTTATTCTTAGCTTTTTATAATTTCTTTCAGCTCCGCTGTCATTGAGCAATCTCTATATGTGTTTTAGGTCTGTTACCCAGATTGCTGTCCTTGAGCTGCTTACGACAGTCACAGTCCCTGCCTGCCATCCGTTTTTGGTTTTTTTTTTCTGTAATTTCCATGAGATGTGTCTGTAATCTCGCAGGATGTACTCTGTCCAATAGCCAGGCATGTTGCAAAACTCTCTCATTATTTTTGTCCAGCTTAGCAAAATTACTCGAGGAACTTTCAGTGCCCTACATGTTAAATGGTTATCTAGGTATCTGCTGAAAGGGAGTAATTTCTCCCGACTGATCCTAAAGAGGATGGATTCTACTTTATTTGTAATAAAATGTTTATTTCTGCTCATGTAAAAGAATTCTTCAGACCAACTGGAATAATAATGTGACATGCAGCTACAGTCCAAGCAGCCAGCCAACCAGAGTATGATCCTTTATCATAGTTTTGCATTGTTCTGCTAACTGCATGATGCCAAAAAATAATAATAATAAAGAGAAGTCTTTTGTTCCCTTTCACTAACCTAGAAGGTCACAAAACAGACAGTTCCTTCTTGATTACACTAAATAAATAAAAGTCTGATTCACAGAGGGGAAACAATCATCTGCCAACTGCCAAACCCTGCGAAGGGTAAATCTGCTTTTACTTTGTGAGCCAGATTGATGAGTCACCCAGGCTATGACTAATACCAGCAAGAATTAAAAAGTCCCCAGTAATATAACCTCCCTTTGTAGTACAGAAGGGTTACTCAACAGCAGACCGGGGTCCAACAGGTGCTGCTGGGGAGCAGGGACCACCCCACCATCTGCTCTCCAGAACCACCGGCCCTCTCTATCGCAGCTACTGACATACATTTACTGTATTCACAGGCATAAACTCAGCGTGGGAGTCGAATAATTAGGTTCCTCGTTTGGGAAAGTCGCCACTATGGAAATAAACAGCCTCCCCCCCGATCTGGGTGAGCTGCCTTCAGAACATGCCGTAACCAGAGGTTCCTGCCGGAGCCCTGGTGACGTGCACTTGGACGACGGCGGGAGGCTTTTCAACAGGAAAACCTGAGGAGGCCGGTTCAGAGAAAGCCCGGGGTTTTGAGATAAAGATTAGCGTTTGAATCTGGGGCTTCTTGGGAAAAGTACACTCCAAGAGGCTCATGAAAGCTGGATGAAATGAAATGGTCGCTTAGTATTTTGAAAATTATGTAAGAAAAACGTGTTACAACAACGACAAAAAAAGGGTTTGTTCATTCATTTCCTTTCTTTAAATGAGTGAATTTGCTAGTCCCTTGCAGTCACTGACAAAATTCCTGGTGACTGTAACTGGGCCAGGATTTCACCAAACGTACTCATCCCCCAACTGCAGATTTTAGTAATTCATCAAAACTATCTAATGCTCTAAGATTTTTGTTTTTAAGCACAGCTCTTACCACCAAGACACATCACAACTCAACAGAAATTGTCTTCAGAGAAATAAGGAAGATCTTTGTCATTCCTTAATTCATCAATGCTATGTTTAATTCCTAGAATTACCTCTCCTGCATCCTCAGCCATGCATGCTCAGGGTCCCTGGATAATACTCAGAAATTACACGGAAGAAGAGTCATCTAAAGTGAACTGAAATGAAATGAAGAAAAAATAACAGTTGCCTATGGATGAAAGTAGTTGTCGATCCACAGATAAGCATCTATGTTGTCAGCCTGGCAGGTACCTCGCTGCATTTGGGACCCTCTGCAGCAAAACCTAGCACGGAGCTGAGCCCCTAAATTTGGGGTTTATTTATTAAAAATAAAAACTGGAACATCACCATAGATTAGGTTAATTCTCCAGTCACCTGATTAGAAATAATTTTGGTGAGGATGTCCCAGTCAGAAAAAGAAAGAAAGAGAATGACACTGTACTCAAACACAAAAACTTAATCCTGAACAGGGAAGAATGTGAATACCTGCAGACCTTTTAAGACCCCACATGGATCTAAAAAGCAGAACAGCTTTGACCTATTTCAGACTGAAACAGTTGCAATTACTACTTAAAACCGGCTGGAGAAGGCACTTCTGTGTTCTCTACTGAACTGTAATTGAACGCTGTAACTTTTGGAGAGTAAGACTACCAGTGCTGAACTGGAAACTAGTATCCTATTTTTTAGTGAATTTTATTTTGTTTTATTTAAAATGCTATAAATTATTCATTTTTCTCTTCAGGCAAAGTGTTTACTTTGATTCAAATATTTTAAATTAATCTTATTTTTATTACCATTTTAAAAATGAATATGTTAAGGATAGCGGGGTTTTTTCATTAAATTTTGTAATTCAGCCTTTGAACAAAAAAAAAAAAATTGCACAGCGCCATACATTTGCTAAGTTTGGCTTGAGTCACCCTTCTAGAGAACCCAGAAACTCCATATTAAAATTACTTTATATTTTTTTAATGTTTTGGTCTGTAGTGGAATGGAAAAACCACAGGGTTACAAAGTAGGTCATTCCACTTTTTTATTAGAATTGCAACCTTTCGCATTCAATCATTGTCGCAACAATGACAATTGGGTATGTAATGAAATATAAAGAAATACGCAGAGAAGCACAGTAAGATGTTTGGTCTATACAGTCACAAAAAGATAAAGGAAGTTCAGATGTCTTCCCAGCATTAGTTTGGATATAAATACCTACTTTTTTTTCCCTGGTGATTCCATCAGAACAAATTAATGTATGTCCCTTGGGAGAGCAGGGTTATGAACTGCAGTCATATTGCTAACTATGAAACCTCTGAATAATACATGTAATTTGTGACTCATATGCCAAGAATCCCAGTTCAGTGCGTCTGTCAGCAGTACTAAATGTTCTAATATTTTTTAATAAATTAATTAAATGCTATTTATCATTTAACGGTTATAAAACTTTCAAAAGCACAAAAGCAGATATATATATAAAAACGTGTACAAATGGGGGAGGGAAGCCAGTGACCTGGGACTGAGCCTCTGTTTGAAACTCCTTACCTGACCTTGAGCAAGTAGCTAATTTTTCTGCACCTCAATTTTCCAGTTACAATAAGCTCATAATAATTCTTTACCTTGGAGAAGTGTTGTGATGACAAACCCATAATTATTTGAGAGGTTTACATATACCATGGTGAATGGAGCCATAAAAATAAGTAGGCAGATAAAAGTGATTCTTTTGACTGGCTGAAATAAAATGATGCTAGTTAAATTAATTTTAAATTTCATCTTCTTGGCTGTATATAGAGACTTATGGCATGGAAAATAAACCATGGGTTTACTGCTGAGGAGCTGTCCTGAAAAGAAATAACTAAAATCTTCTTCTGGTTTCCATTATTTTGTTTTTCTTTCTTTCCAGATTTCAACCGCTTGGGCTCAATTTTTCCATGTCTCTTTGGAAATTTCAAAATTGTTTCCACCTCATCCCCCCCTCCCAAACAAAATGTCTGGACACAAGTGTGGGCTTGGGCTGCTCAGGAGAGCAGGTTGGAGCATGACAAGGCTGTGAGCCTTTGAAGGAGTGGGGCCATGTCCCAGACTCAGTCAGTGGAGACAGGTCTAGGAGAGATAGAGATCCAGGAGAGATAGAGAGACCCAGGGCCTGGAAGAAGGATATGTTTGCAGAGGAAAGATGCTAGACACGTGGAGGAATCTGCCTTGAACTTAGAAAAGACCTAGGAGTGTGAAGAGACAGAACCCAAAATGCGAGTGACAGAGAAAGTTGTGTCCAGCCTGTGTGAATGGTGACTTACTTTTATGTTATCTAGAGTGAGTAATAAAGAATTGGTTTCAGAAATTTCTAGGCTAGCTATTGTAAGCCTCTGAAGAGGTGCACTGTAATCCCAGATAATGCACAAGGCTGGAGGCCTTCAAGCCGTATGCATGAATTTAGCACCTGATTACTACTGGGTTTCTGTGGTTGAGAGGTCCCCAGCTTCCACCAGGAAGAAGCAAATACAAAGCAATGCACGCAACCAGTGTCTAAATGAAAAAAGCAGGAAAGCACTGTGGATCGAGGGAAGCTGAAGAGTGAGCTCAGTTTACAAGGCCCAAAGACAAGCAGCCTAAAGGTTAATACAAGCAGCCTGACGGTTTCTTTCCAGCAAGCTTAAGAAGGTTACTGAAACAGATACAAAGAAAAAAAAAAAAAAAAAGCTGTAATTCTGCCTAACAAAATTTAGCTGGAATACAGTCTTCTTTCTGTAGAACTGTAAATTGCATCTCTGTGTATGATTCGTAGCAAGGCCCCAGAAACCTTAATAAAACAGATTGATCAGAGAGGAGAGTTTGGAGTAACGTTCACAATGGAAGTGCTAACAGTGTAAAATCTACTACTAGCAATGAAGTGATTTCTTGGTGGTGCATGGTTTTCTCCAAGCCAAGAGAGGTTGTAAAGGTGACAAGCTTTTATTTCTTCAAGCTTTATGCAGTGCTGGTGTAGAGACTTTGAGAACTACCTTCAAGATGTGCTCTTTGAGAGAGGGCAAGGTGCACGGAGGCAGCCACAGTACTGCTATTGTGGATATAACAGCCTAAGTCGACGAGCAAAGTGCTGTCTTAGCGTTGTGTGATTATCTGCCACTAAGTTACCAGCTCTCCCTACAGTCTGGCCTCACTTAGGAGAAGGATAAAGCCAGCATAAAGCCTTGAAGTTTCTTACTCTTGGTGCTTTCGTTTCTCACTTGCCTTTGAGCAGTATGTCGAGACAAGCTGGTTCTTTTGGGATCTTGGCAAATTAAAATAGAACAGAGAGGGAAAAATACAGTGTGGCATATCAGATTCCTGGCTTGAGCAAATTAAATGGAAACAGGATAACGTTAGCTTTCTGAATATGCTCTAGATCACAAAATTGTGAAATTGCAATGGAATTGAAAAGAAAGGTAACAAAATAAATAGTTGTTACGTCTTAGCTGCAGGCTCCAGCAGCAGGGGAAAGCCATATGTCCTTAAGGTGTTCTTAAAAAATTAACTACAAAAAATGTTTTATTGGAAAAGCAGGTTTTTACAAATGTAGTGAAGAACCTAGAGATCAGCATGATGCCAAAATGAATCAAACTACTGATTTATGCAACCATCATATGTGATTAATTTTTTTGTACCATAACAGTAGTGGGATCGGAGTTGAAGTACATTCGGAGTAAGAAAAGAGCCGTAGATTTAGATGAAGCCAGTGGAAAAGAATATGAAGAATTCAAAGGAAAGTCTACGTGCGAGAAAACAGGAAAAAAGGAAACGTATCTCAGGGGTTTGTTTGAAAGAACACTACTGAAGACCTAATGCTGAAAAAGCAAAGGAGAGAACTGACCACACTGAAAAAAGCAGCAGAGGTTTATGTATTGAAATTTCCAAGTCCAATACTGTTGTATTATATGGCAGGAAAAAAGAATGATTAATAAAGTTCAGATTAGGGCCTGGCACAAGGAGAAGGCAGTGGCACAGAAAGAAAAAGGAAATCATAAAGCAAACAGAAGGAGTAGCAACAGCAGATATGAAGGACTACCAATTTGCCTCGAGCCATACACAAAAGAAGAGAAAGTGCAGCTAATTAAAGCCAACTTTGAGTAATATGATGACAATGTCAATTACTAATAGAATAAGATAATGGTTTTTTTTACTGTTGTTATTGCTATTTATTGTTGGTCTGACTCCTGCCAGATTATTTTTCTGCTTGATATTGTTTTCCTGCAGATTTGATCCCTGATATAATTTTCAAGCATATGTATCCGCCTACAGATTATAACAGTGTGGAAAAAAGAGCTGCTTTACTTATCCAACAATATTTTTTTTTACTATCTGATTACATCGATCAGATCCTGACCATATTTCTGCTTTTCACTCTGAGAAGCACCTGTCAGAATGAAAACAAGCTCGCAACAAGTGCAAACTACTGTTGAGGGAAGAGGCTTCTGCAGGGCAAGCATTGGCATTGACTGTTGAAGCCACGTATGTTCAAAAACCATGTTTATACAGTAGAAATAGCCAGGATCAGAGAGGTGGACAAGCAACGAGAGTGTGGGATGGAGGAAAAGGCCAGAAGAGGCTTCTTTTAGAGCAGCTGCTCACTGTAAAGAGAGAAAACTGGCCCCTCTTGTTCCTTACTGACTTCAGGATAACGGGATTTTTCATGCATTCTTTGCAACGAAACCAGATTGCCATTGGGAAGTACCTGACTTTCCAAAGGCAATAACCCAGCAAGATCTCTAAACACTTGTGTCAACTTTGGAGCAACATAATTTATTGGCCCACTTGCTGCATGTGCGAAACATTGTATAAACACATAAGACCATCTACATGTAATTTATGCTCTGCAAGGTAAAGGAACGTCTTTTGGCTGCATAATGTTCAGCATTTTAACAGCATCGTGCCAGTCTTGAAGACTAATGTACAGTTTATAAATTCTGTTATGAGTACTCAGCCTCTGCCCACTATAAACCATGCTCCTATACCAAAATCAGGGAAATAATCTAGAATTCCTGATGAAGAGGAATCATGTTTCAATAATTTTGTTTCGTTTGTGTAAGCCACTGGTACGTGTGTCTGTGTAACTGCTCCCAAATAACAGAGGATGTGAGCCTGGAAAAATTATGAATTTGCCAGCTCTTCAGCATAAGCGATAAAGAATCCTGTGTTTTAGCTGAAAAAGCCATGGGTTTATTTGCTGAAGCTAACCAAGATAAGATTCATACAGGCCTGTCTGAAAGTAAGTATTCTCGTTGCAGAGGAGAAAGACAAAATCACTGGAGATGGCTTATATATGAAATGCCAGAGCCTTCACCCTGTTATGACGAGTATTCTGAGGAATGAGCCTTGTCACAAGTGCTTCGCAGAAATCCCATCCAGCTGAAAAATGACACTGACAGTCTTTTGTGACTCTTTGAAGAACTTTGTTCCTTATGCGCTTTATTTCAATAACCTCTAAATAGGAATAAAACCATGGGCAGACAGCCTGAGGCACGCAATCACGTCTCCATCCCTGCGTATTGTGTGGGGAAGAGCAGAATGAGGTGCAGATCAAAAGGAAGCAACATGGAGACTGGAAGTAAATATTCTGCCAGGAAAGGACACTGCAGCATGGGAATCCGAGCAATAGTTCTCCTTCTCTGCCTTCACCATCAAGTTATTACCTGATTCTTGGTAGAGGGAGACTTTTCCCCAATCTCACTGTGTGCTTGCCCAAGTCAGTTCTGTTTCAGAACAACGGAGACTCAAACCTTGACGAATAAGCATACAAAAGGAAAGTGCAACAGCTGAGACTACAATGAAAACTTTTATTCAAGGGCAAGAAATAAAACAGGCCATCTGAGCTCAACTGCTTTGCCATTTGTTGTAAAACTCGAGCCCAAGTGTTTTTCCTACTAGTCCAGCTGGCAGCCTTCACTAACCATTCCTACACCTTGACTCAGCTGGCGAGCATGAGTCAGCGACCCAAAAAGCAGGAGTGCGAGCCGCAGCGAGGAGCTGAGCGCTTACCAGAGCGCTCTTGTAGCCAGGATTGAACTGAAACCAGGCAGAAAAGAAAAGCTGTTCATCTAACGTCGTCTTCTCATTTCATCTGATTTAAACATCCCTGTGGGAAAAGCTCAACCTGTGAGCCAGCAGAACGCCTTAACCACAGTTCACTGGAGAAGCCCTATTTATGTAATAACTGAAAAATACACACAGATATTAGAAAAACCACCAGATTCCTCCATGCATATAATAAGAATAATGGTGGGAATTATGTGGTTGGGGACCACAAGAAGTGTTGGAAAAGGAAGAACGGTTCTCCTAACCAATGTACGGGTTACAAGCCAGCAGCTGGCAGAGCCGGCCGGGGGATCTGTGAGCGGTGGGACTGCATCACGAGCTGCCCCATTCTGCTCTCTGGCCAGTGGTGGGACGATCATAAAGAAAATTCCTTCCAGCTCTATCTCAGCTGTGAGAAAGTGAGCTCAGAGCTGGTGACCTGCATTCCCTGCACTCATCTCTGACCATGGCTATTTGGCAAATTGTATATTAGTCAGATCAGATCCTCAGTGAGAACCAGCTGCTGCAGTTTCACTGCTGCCACTTGCACCAGCTCAGGATATAGCACTCATTTGCAAGGTACCAGTACATCCAGGATTTTTAATTATCACCCCAGAAGGAGTTTCAACAGAATTATAAAAGTTCCATGGGATGATGGAAATTAATCTCAAGAGCCAGGTGTTAATAGATATTTTTTAGGGACTGGTGCATTGTTTCTCTCCAGATGCCATAGCATACTATGCCCTCTACTACACTGCAATATATGTATTCAAATTATAGTATAGTTCATGGCAGAGAAAAACAATTAAAAGGGACAAGTAGTAACGGCAGCAACTGAATTAATAAGTCCCTAATTGCAGGTACCAGAAAAATTTTCAAGAGCTGAAACATCCTAGCAGTTAGTGATAGACATCCTGTGTACTCTGGCAACTAAACAGTTTGATTTATTTCCATTTTTCTTTTCTCCACTGGTCTAGCTTTCCCTGATTAATCCATTTTCATCTTCTCAACCTTTCTCAGCCCTGCGCAGCAATTCATTCTGTCAGCAGTAATGTATGTTGTTAAACACACATAATGCTGTATCTCTTCTGTGAAAACAATCACAAGAAGAGACTACCGCATTACCTTTCAATCTTTTTGAGTTGCTTTCATTTGGTGGAGAAACAGAATTACTTTTTCATATTATTGCCTTGCACTCTTAAAATACATGAAATTGCAGGTGTTGATTTTCCCTGTGCTCTCTCCTCATTTTCCGTTCCACCAACCCTCCCCATCACATGAGAGTGGATGATTTCAGGGTCTCATTTTTGCACCCTGCACATCCTTACTCTCTTCCCTGACTTACCCCACCATACTGCAGTTGCACTGCAAGCCCTCCAGCAGTTTCCCGCGTGGGTTTCCCTGGAGCTCATTCACAGCAGAGTATTTACAGGCAACGTTCCTCCCCCATAGGGTCCACGGGCCGTGAACACCTTTCATTTTCCGAAGCTTCAGTCTTAGGCAGCACTTTCAAAGCGGGAAGGCTCTGGCCTGTTAGAAAGACATCTCACACATCTCCTGTTTGCCCCAGTGCCATCATCACCTTCCTCAGTCCGTCTTGGATAGGGGTACGCGGCCCTGCTGGCTGAGACTTTGCTTAAAGAGAAGGAAGCTTCTTTAGTCCTCCCACACACGGATTCCTCCCACAGTAAGTCACAGGCATCTCTGGAACATCCTTCCACTTCCTGGGACCCGTCCCTGAGGTCAGGCCCCTTCCTTCCTCGGGACACGGCTCACAGGGCTCCCGGCATCACCTCGGGCTTCCATCAGCCCCTTCAGCTCACCGCGATCGGGATGAAAGACCTGAACCCCTCCTGACCGAGCCTTCCCTGAGCACAGTGTGCTGCCTGCCTGGCCGAGCGCTGCCGACGCCTCAGCACAGCACCCGGCTCCTACTCCCAAGCGGAGCTGCCGGTGCCCCTCCTGCCCAAGCCCCACCTTGAGCGTGCTGGATGGAGACGGGGAGGCCCAAGGGACGGCCTCTGGCCTACACGGGGCTATAAAACCTGGTCACACCAGCGGGGACACGATGTTTCTACGTTTCTCCCAAAGGGAATTGGCGTTTTGAGTGATAAGCATTTTCTAAACCTGTGAAAGGGCAAACCCTGCAACATTTTCATGTTCTATTTTTCATTAAATCTCCTCCCCTTTCTGACCACATCCCAAATAGAGAGAAAAAAGAAGGGTGCTAACAACCAATTTTTTTAACCAAAATGCAATTTCTCCTCATGTCAAAATGAAAAATCTGTGTAACTTCAGGAGTTTTAAGGCCTCTCTACCAGAAAACGTCTTTTTCTTGCATTAGCTAATTCAAGAGATCCTTTAAATAGTCCTCCAGAGAGTCCAGTTCCCTTTTATTAGAGCTCATCTGTCTTTTATGACTTTGTGCTCACGGAAGATTAATAGCTGCAAAGGTCAAGGGCCATTGTGATCATTTAATCTGACCTGTATAGCATAGGCCACCAAATTTTACCCAGTCATTCTTGCACCGAATCCCATTAATTGCAGATGAAACATCATATATCTTTTAGCAAGAAATGTTTTCTTGATTTAAAGGCAACAAATTATGAGAAGCCTGCCCCAGAAATTTGTTTCACAGTTTATTTATCCTGACCTTTTGTGAATTCTCACTAGCGCTGTTTAAGATTTTTTCAATGAAATATTTTGCAATGAAGAAATATGGGTATTATCAAAAGAGTGTAGTCCTTGAGCTTTATCTCACTGTTTTACTTCCAGAAAAGAAAAAAAGTAACAGAAAGAAACATATCCCTCAAAGCATTAGACTTTTTGTTCCGGTTTGCTTTGTGGATATTCCTCTTCCCCTGAATATCAGGACAGTAGGGGAATTAGCTTCCTAATGTTAAATGTGTAAAGCTAGGCAGTGGCAATGCCTCTTATCATGCCTCAGCCAGACCAGACATTCTCAGACACATTGAGCTGGAAACCCCATCTTCATCAGGTACATGGGCCCAAATACCAGCAAAACCCTATAATTTCTATCATCAGGCCTGTGGTCCTACTTAAAAGTGCCATAAAGCCCATTTGTGCCTCCTGGGTTTGGAAATATGGCTTTGGCCCCAGGAAACACATCCATTGCTTTCAAATAAACCACCCAAAATAAATTAATCTGGCAGAAGGTTATAGGCTCGTAGAGGCAACCTGTTAACTTTCTGGAGAAGTGTTTGATATCCGTCTGTCGACAGATAGATGGCAAGCCAGAGAGGTCCTGGTGATGTACAGCCTGAGCTACACAGATTAGTTTGACCTAGCAAAACAGTGCAACGTACAGACGTTGAAGTGATGATAGTAGAGTTGTGGCTTCGGATTCCTTTACATCCTTTCCCAACAGATTATCTTTCCCATGGATTGAAATCTAGGTACAGCAGCATGAATTTGTCAGAGTGGCTCAGACATGGTTTTCTAATAACTAATTTCTTCCCTGTCTATAGCATAAACCATAACCTTCTAGATAGAGCAGGCTGAAAGTATTCAAAGGAACTCTTTCCAACAGATAATTTAGTTTCTATGAACTGGCATGTTTCAAAAAATGATGGGTTTTGCATCAAATAATTTTCAAAAAAAGGAAAACATTCAGATGAGCCTAATTTTCTCTTTGAAAATAGAGTATTTGGTTTGCATCTTTTGAAGACTTTTTATTTTGTAAATTTTCTATCTAGTCAAAAATAAAAAAGATTTTTCAAAACAATATGCCAAGAAGCTTTGATCCAAAACATCCTTTTGCAGAAAAATTTAAGAATTTTTAGTTTATGCAGCAATGTCAGATTTCCCAATATTAAAATCCTCTGAGAATCATAATTTCTGACCTCATTATGACTACATTTACCTATCGGTAACAGGAATTTGGACAACATAAATCTCACAAACTCTATCGCATCTGTTTTATGGTAGAGGACAATGGAAGTCACTCCTTCAGATTCTTGCTCAGGGACAGGCATGAGATCTCAAGCACACTCTTCACCTCTCTCCATTGTACAAGGATCTCAGGGCAAGTGTACCCCTAACCTTGTCATCTCTGCTCAGTGGCTAGCAGAGGGAGGATGAGTCTGGGTCCGAGTGCCCATAACACAGGATGCAACAGCAGAATGAGACACAGACCCTGCGAATCCAGGAACACAGGCCCAAAATGAGAAAATTAACTTTTAAAAATACCAACCTAAATAAATTTTAAGCAATGTGGGGGTTTTTTGCAGCTTTATGCAATATTTATTTTTCTTCTTTCTGTGGTAGTAAAACTTCAAGAAACTGAAGACTTTGCGAAGTGCTGTGAAAACACGATAAGTGAAGGTACCATGCCAAAACCGTTCACAGCTTAAACACACAGAAATCAAGCAGATTATAAATTATGACAGTGAGACTATAAGAATGCTCAGCATTAAGCCAAAAAATACCTTCTGGTTACAGCCACAAACATACTGGACTTTTTTGTCCTTTCAGTTACATTGATCTCTCTCAAATAACTTTGAATGGGCATATTCCTATATGACACGGGTGCGAGTAACAAGAAAACCATGTTCATTGTTTTTTAGGTCGGAAGATAGGAGGTGATTTTTGCAGATGTCAAGCAGTGATGATCAAAACTGAACACTGAAATCATTTCTCTGACATGCTGAAAATTATTAGGATACATCTCTCATTCAGTAGCGGATTTTCTTTTCTGTACCCAGTACTCCTAATAACAATTATACTGGGCACGTCATTGTTAAATTCTAATAGTAGTTACAAATTCAAGCATTTTCAAGAACTTCCTGGTTTTTGGCAGATCCATTTTTTCCTTTTGTAAAATATGTTTTATGAATTTTTTTATGGTGCTCATGATCTCAACAATTTAACTTCCTATTTGAAAACAGTAAAATGGTTAGAGTTCATGCCCCATTCTCAAAACTTGCAGTTCATGTATGTGTGCTGTGGGACCTTGAATCTGTGATGTTCTGGTGACAAAGCAAAAGCCTGCTTAGTTGCAAATATGTTTATTGAGAAGTCAATGTTTGGCTGACGCAGAGAAATACCCCTTCTGATTCCCAAAGTATCAGTTAGAAGGCTACTTCACTCCAGAAGTACGGTGCCTCAGCCCAGGGTCCTGGAGCTGGTTTAGTGATGGTCCTCACATTGTGATAAGACTCCAGCACCTTCTCTTAACATCGAATCTTATGGACGCATGGTGGTGTTTTGCACAAATACTGCCAGAGTAGCCCTGGCACAGAGCTGCTGGGCAGTGCTAGAACAGAGACATAGCAGCAAAGCCTGCTACTGCCACCACTCCCACGCATTCAGTTTGACTTTGGGGACTTCTCACATCATTTCCCACAAGCCCGGCACCCTGGCTTTCTGACCTAATCCAAGCACTTGAAACTGGGAGGTGGAAGTGCTGTTGAAACATGCAGCTTATCCATGGAAATCACTGCTTTAGTCTGTTACGCTACAATTACAATTTATTTTCACAAAACAAAACTAACCATTTGACATATGTATCTTACCGGATTGTCATAATTTTTCAACTGATACGTATGCCTTGTTGCTGAACTTTGTTGGAATCGGTTTCTGACCTCTGAGTCTGTATTACACTTATCTTGTGTCAGATACCATTTTTGTAAGTGCAATGGCCACAGGCTATAATCAAATCACCATTTTCTCAGCCTTTCTTGTACAACACTTAAACTTAACTGATCCATAAGTTTGTTTGTGTACTGCTGCATCTTATGGTGCTAAACAGCAGGTCTGGCTTAAAGCTTGCTGATGCTTCTCTGTGCTGTGGCACGGACTGTTTCTATTTAAGTTATATGGCATCATCATTGCAACTGCTGATACAAAGAAACACTATTTTAAAATTATTTCACTCATTTTAGCTGACTTTTAACATCTTTTCAGACCTGCAGGACTTACTTAATACTGGATTGTTAAACACCTACACACAGAATAGCAAGGGTCCATGCAACATTCAATTTGAGAACCTTGGATGAATAAAAGAAATACTATGAAAACCCCTGCCTACTTAAACATATCAAATTTTGTAGAATTATAATTCACCAAAATAATGACTGAAGCCTTTCCAAATATCAAATAAAGACATCCATAAGGAGAAAGGCCATGCTTCTGCTTAAGCCTCTCTGGACATCCCCTTACATTTTTTCAGTGACCAGTTACATCTATTTGTGAGGGCCTTGCATTTTGGTAACACCACCGAGCGTAGCCTGTGTCAGAGCAGCCGACGTAGCAGCTTGCTATCTGCCTCATGTGCTTCTTCAGCGGGGCTGAATACCTCCAAGTGGCATCCCTCAAACTCATCCTCTGCCCTGAAAAGGAGGAGGCTGCAGGGAGCCTGCGAGGGAGCTGGTGGAGCAGGACCTCCTCAGCCTGCCCGGGGAGGGACCCTGGAGATCCCTTCCACTGCCGTGCCGTGCTTCAGCTCTTGGTATACCTGACAACCAGGCAGTTTGGTCAACTGATCTCTGTATCTTCAAGAAGGCATTTAATCTGTCTTGCCCTGTTCCTAAATTTTCAATCCATGATGACAAGGGTTCTGAATGATGCAGCCACTGACTTAAATGGTAACCATTCACATCTTTTGTGACCTGTTGGTTTAGGGCTTAGATTTTCTAGAGTTGAAAGCATCAGGAAGACATGGGTCCCATGGATAATTCATACACATGACACAGGAGGCTCCTCATAACAGGTTAGTTCAATCCAATTTTTAGGGTTTTTTACCTGAGAAAAACACTAGCCTTGAAAAAAATCAGTGTGTGTTTTTGCCACACGTGGGCATAAACATCTTACTTACTGAAATACATTCCCAGGTACTAAGAGGCCAAAGGTAACAAGAAGCAGCAGCAGAAGGACAGACAAATTCAAACAAAAATACAACATCTTTAAAAAAAAAATCAGGATATGTAATTATTTAAACAAATCATCACATAAACTGGTGGGTTATCAGTCAGCTCACATGCATAATCAAGATCAGATGCCTTTCTGGAATATATACTGCAACCAAAGGCAAGTTGTTGGATCGGTTACAAAATAACAAGATGAAACACTTTGGCCTGTGTTATAGAGGACAGGTAGGCTAACCTGAGGGTCTCTTCTATCCTCAAAATCTTTTAAATCTACTGAGTCTTTTATTTTCATATTTTGAATTTTTTGAACAAAAAGGTGCTTATCCAAAACTTCGGGTACCAGCCATCACCTGTAGACAATATTGCACAATAAATAAATAAAATGCCCCACTTAAATATAACGAAGTAAAAATATAAACTAATGTCTCATGTCTTTTGACTTTATGAATGGAGTTATTTGCTTCATACTTGTGACTCTTAGGATTGGTAATATGGCAAGTATATGTGACATAGACATAAATGAATTTTTTTTATCCCCTAACTTTCATACAGTTTTTAGCAACTAACTTTTGCTTGTTGTAGTAAGTGGCAATTACCTCTTTCCACTTGATTTCCGCATGTTGCAACTTCAAATAGAAAGGATTTTATCCCCTTGCAGCAGGAGTGGCAGTACAGAAGTAGCATTTTTTTCTCCATCATACCTTGTCACTGGGAAAGTCAATCTAAACTGACTCCTAACAAACTGGAAATGGGTGGATTGCTCCTGATATCAGTGCTTCAATACTGGCATTTTTTTTTTTTTAATGTTTGTTGATATCTGGGGAGTACTAGCTTCCAGAACTACACAGTTTGTCCAGAAAAGTCTGAATTCACTTTAAGAGAGTTCCCAGCCACCAGAGAGGTCTGATAACTTGACTAAAGCCTGAAAATGCCAGGCAGCAAATAAAAAACATTGCTTCATTTTTAAGCCAGTCTGATGCTTTTTGCTGCATAACTCACATTTTTCTAACCCCAAGCATGGACAATACCATACATTGTGCTTCCTCACGGCGTCCTGGTTTAGGACGATTGCTGATTTTGCATTGGGCTCTTCTCCTCAGTGTCATTTTGACTGAAGAGAGTATGAGTGCCCTTTGAGTGGGGAAAAACAAAACGGTTCTGCTCTCTGTGGGCAAAAGTTAGACTGAAGCAATGATGAGCAAAGGGTAAATTCTTGCCCTTATATGTCCAGGCCGTTTATGGAGAAGCAAATAGAAAAGCTGAGGCATGTGGCAGGAACCAAGCCCATCCTGGCTTGGAGCAGTGCATGCCGGAGCCTGCAGCTGGCTCCTCTGCAAAGAGCGCGGTGCACATCGCTCCTTCTGCAGAGGTGGCTGCATCGCAGGGGCTGAAACAGCCCCGTGCCACCGCTTCCAGGACAAGCCCAGCAGAAGCAGGCAGCCGCAGGCACGCTGCCTCTGCTCCTGCTGTGCAGCTCCTTGCTGGACACCGGCACAACGGGGCGGCCACAGAAACAGCCTCCCAAATTCTGCTTCCTGGAGGTGATCGCCAGGCAGGGGCATGTTTGCCCAGCTGATAATTGCCTTTGCAGACACAATGTGATTTTATAAACAAGGCGCATATCTGTTAGGCTGCCCATGGCAGTGAGACATTTCCTATTCCACCCTTCACTGAGCAGAGATTTTTTTTTTTTATATCTGTTACTAATTGGATAGCGATACAGTAAATAAATACCAGCTTGTGACTCAAGCTGCGCTAGCCCTCCTCAATAGGCAACAGGAGCCCTAAGCATCTGAACATCTATCATTCCTCCAACAGTCAGGACAGCCTCTTAGTCACAGTGACTAATGGTATCTTTGACCATAGGGTTATTTTTTTCTAATGCATCTGAGCTGTTTATCCCAGGCTAAAACCACCCGGGATCTGATGAGTGCTACAGTCCGGCTACACGCTGCTAATCCCCCAAGGGGAAGCATCTCCACGAGTGCTTAAGATGATTCCTCTTGCTAACATCTAACACCAATGACTGAGGTGATTTTAGGGAGCTTTACAATTCTCTCTCCCCGGGATACAGCAGGGACAGCCTGTGCAGGATGAATCAACGCCATACGTCAAGCACTGTTTGTATATGTTTCAGTGTATCCAGGCAAAGTCTTTTAACTTTCCATCCTAGAGCCCGAGCAGTACTTTCCTGAATGTCAGCCAGGAAAATTTTGTAGATTTGGCAGCAGGACTGTGGGAAGCCTGGTTGAAGACCAGCCCAGAGTGCTGGAGCAGAGGCTTTATATAAAGAGAGAGAATCCAAACACCTTCCTTTGTTTCGCGCTACAAACGAATACAAATGGAGCCCTGAGATTGCAATCAGGCCCTATTGTATAAGCACAGGCCTTTCCATTACTCCATTACAGCTTTTTGGCATGTAGAACTTCATTATTTTTCAGCTGGAAAACTAATTAAAATGAATTCTTTTTTATTTATCAGAGTGTTAATGCTTCAGTTCTCCACTGGCTTCCAGCCATTTAATTTTGGTCCCTAGGGCAAAGCCTGACAAATTAAGATAAAGCCATTACTTCATGTTCCCCTCTTGAGAGAAAACAAGAAGTATTTCCTCTTCTTATTAATTGCATGAACTCAATTTCTGTGGTAAAATTTCAGTATGATCAGAGCCTCTGCACCCAACATCTCTCTCCGCCTGTAATCCCTGCTCAGCTGCAGCGGCAGAGGCAGGGAGAGCTGCCGGGCTTCAGCTGGGCTTTCTGCAAGGCCCAGAAAATCACAGGGTAAACAGAGGCTTTGCTCAGGTGCTTGGCCTTTGCCATTCGGGAGTCACCCTCTCCAGTACCCCTAAGGTATTTTTGCTTTGAGAGGTGTAATATGTAGTGCTGTGCTTTGCCTCCAGGGAGAAGCCCAGGGATCCCGGCCATGCCAAGCAGGTTAGTCAGAGCTGTGGTATGGGCACTGCCCAGTTCAAGCGCATTCAAAGCAGCCAAAATCCGCCTTTTATTTTTTTTTCCCCAATGTGTAGATGACAAAAGTTCACGCACTTGTCAAGCAGTGTGTTGATTTAACCGATACCGTTTCTCTGTCCTCCCCAGCTGCGGAGCCTGGTGCAACAGGTAACAAACAGCCCTTCCCATGGCAACACGATTCAATGTCCTCACATGAAGGGGAATGGGAGGACTCCAGCGAGCAAACCGGCCCGCTGAGCCGCAGCTCGGGAAAGCAGCCAGGATGATGCAAAAAGTTTAGAGGGGAAGCAGCAAAACAAACAGAAAGGAAACACAGCGACATGCCTGCAGTTGCGAGGGGACAAACAGACAGCAGCATTACTGTGATTCCCTCCCCGATTGGAGTCCCTGATACAAACCTCGCCCCCCACCAGAGCTCTGCCCAGCATTGCTTCGCTCTTCAATGCTCTCTTTATAACATTCTTGCATTTAAACAAAGCTGACTCCATTGAAACCCAGCTCAATAGCAGAAGTTCCCCCAAATATTTTCCTAAAGCCGTCTT
>NW_009200341.1:25474-32128 GCF_000690835.1 Fulmarus glacialis
AGGAGACAGCGTTCTGAGTGCTGTTGAACTCTGTTATCTAAGATTTGTTGCCATGTTTGGGACTGAGAACAGATATTGCAAAATGCCTGTTGACTCCCTGGCAACAGCACACCGGCCTGGCTGTGCCAGTGCCCCGGGGGGATGAATTTGCTCTGCAACCCCCTCCGGGCTCGGGACACCCTGCTTCGCCAGCCGCAGTGGTGTAACCCCTTGCTAGGAGCCAGGAGCAGCTTGCACAAGCGCCAGCATACCTCTGCTGTGCCGACACGTGCCAAGGCCACCACCTTTGTCCCCTGCAATGCCGGGCTGTGCCGTACAGCCTCCTCCTCCCCTGTGCGTCTCAGTCAGAGCGAGCTCCTTCTTCCTGGCTGGGGCTGAGCCATGTCCTGCCGCTGCTGCCCAGACAGGGCAAGAAAACACAGCCCCCAGGAACCCCCAGCCAGGGCCACCCCATGGCTTGTCTATGCCACCACCGAGGCCATCGGGTCCCCCAACGCTGCAAGCAGGAGAGGAAGCTGGGGAGGAGACGGCTGTTCCCCGGCAGCCCGGACTCGGGCAAGGAGGGAGCTAGAAGCCCCCCGCTCCTGCGTTACTGGGGCAGGCACAAACAAAAACATCCTCGAGGGCAGGTGTTTGGGAAGGAAGCAAAGCACGCGGCTCCACTTCTGCTAGGCTACGCCAGCCAAGAAAGCAGCTGAATGAGGCGTAGGGAGAACAAAACCGATTCACCAAAGACCTTCACACTGCCCGAGTGAGCAGCAATATACCCCTTGTTTACCTTACCCCCCAAAATCTGTTTTTCTTTGCTGATATTCTTTTGAAGAGTGTTGTTCATTAAAAAATAGACATAGGATTTGAAGATGCCCTTTCAACTATTCTTTTAAAACTCCAGCATTTTAGCAGGGAATTACTATTGTATATTTCTAGCCTTGTACAGCCATTCATTGCACATCCTCAGTTTCTCTAATCTCAGCACAAATCTGTGATGGGTCATCTTGTCCTGCCACCTATCACTGAATTCCATACAGCTGAACAGTACCGGGAACGTGCGTTGTTAAAGCAGCAGGCAAGATTCTGAAAATTGCAAAACTGCATCCTGACACCATTTGGGATGATTCAATGGATTAAAATGCAGAAGTGAGCAACAGGGAGAGTCTGGAAAAAATTTTCTGCTAAAGCACTTCAGATAGGTTGTTACCATTATGGAAAAAGTCATAATCGCCAGTGCTATGTGACAAACATTACCTAAATCAACACGATTCAAGCACTCCTTTTCACTATCCATCCTGAGAATTACGTTAAAAAGTGTTATCTTCTTGAAATGTTTTTCAGGAAGATGTGAATGGCCAGTTTTGCCAATAGCTTAAGCAGATGCAATTTCTGTGCACTTTTAGGCCAATAGGGAATTTGATCCCTTTTTATTTTTTCACATGCAAGCTTTAAAAACCCAGCTGTGGCTGTTGCCCCAGATAAGGTCAAGGGAAAATACATGTTCTCGCTATGTTAACATTTTTTTTAAGGCATTTGTATTGGGAAATTCTTCTTCTTGCTTAGTATGAAGGAGGGACTTGAATTTAGTAGAAGGGTAAGATGTAGGATGTACTTTTTGCAGTCCCTAAGAAAATCACTAATTCACTGTGTTATAAAGCGCTGAGAAATCCCATTTCCCGTGGACAATGAAGTTTTATTGGAACTTGGTCTGTAGTTTCTCCAGTAACTTTTCACCCTCTCAAGGTTCTCCATGCAACTTTACCATAAAGCAACCACTCTCATGGGTCTGGATGTGAAAGCTGTGTGCTTTCTGAGATCCCACTGCTTAAACGCTCTGGATGTGAAGACAAGGTAGAAGCAATGACCTGACCATGGAGAGCTGATAAGTGAAAGAGAAGTAACAAGGAAGATAGTTGCACTGCAGCAGATGGTAGTCAGGAAGAGCATGGGAAAAGAAATGAGGAAGGAGGGAAATGAGGGGGTTGGACTACATGACCTTTAAAGGTCCCTTCCAACCCAAACTATTCTATGATTCTATGAGCTGTCAGCAAGATGACTCATGAGCCTATTGACCAGGGAAATCATCTGTAGTGGAGGAAATAGGGAAGACCTGATTTCTGGTCCTCATGGTTTGTCACACACAGTGTTGCACAGATTCTTACTTCTTCCCCTGCTCCTCGTGGTGCAGTAACACAGTTTCAAGAAGAAAGGTACAAATGCACTCCTGCCTTCTCTCCCCATGCCCTCATCTTGCATTACAGATGGATTGGCAGAAAGGATGCTCCCCTGGGAGTCCTCAGTGCAGATATACCATTAGGTATTTCTCTATATGTAACTACTAATTACTCATTTGTGAGACAGATGCCAAGCTGTTTTGCATTTGCACAGAAAGCCCCTGGGGAACTTTGGAGTAAAAAAAAATCAGCACTCAGTGATGTTCGGGCATCCAGAGTTTAGGCAGCTGAACAGGACAATTTAAAATCTGGTTTCCAACTTACACATGTTACAGTCCATGTTACAGCTCTCCAAACTTCAGAGTGCTTCACTTCGCACTGCTAGCTAATATTTAATTAACTTAGGTGTTGATACGATATTTCTGGGAAACCATGTCATTTTAAGCCGAGTTGATTAAAGACATGTATTACTAACACTGACATTATTTTGCTTCTATTTACAGTTTTGATAAGAGAAGAGGCAAGCCTTGTTGAACTGCTAAAAAGATGACAGCTTTTCTACTATCAAAATGCCACCCATAGCCACTGTTAAATATATTTCCATAGGTTCTCTACTCTATATGAAGACTAGCGAAACAAAGGATTGGCAATTTTGCTGAGTACATCCAAAGTGACTGGGGAACTGGAGAAGAGAGGCAGAGCCTCTGTTTTGCAATCTTGGGAAACCTTATAGCCCTGAGGGACACAATCTTCAATAGGATCCAACATTTTATCTTAGGATCAGGTGTTCAAACGAATCACTTCATCTGAATTGCTGCTGGCCATAAAGATTAGGAGAATAAAATAGGCTAAGGGTATGTCTACACTGCAGGAAGAAGGAGTGATGGAAACACGTGCCACCTTGATCCAGTTTTCATGGGCAACCATCGCAGGGAAGATGTAGCAGCCTGGGATGTTGGAAAGTTGTTTAAACATGTTAACATCCACACAGCCTTGTATTCTCTGCTGTGGTTAACTGCATTTGGTTTTTGTGTGGAAAGCACAGCTAAAAGCTTTTACACCCAGCCTCTATTTCCTCCCTGGTGGGGAAAGGTAAGCTCCTAACATGAACATATGTGGTCTTGAAAGTGGACAACCACACTGTAAATTGCACTGCAGGTAAAAAAAAAACAGATAAAATTAATAGGCAGGTCCAAAGTGCAATATTTATCCAAAGAGGTTAACTTACAGGAAAAGCCATCTAAGGTCAAGATGTATGATTTATTGTTGAATAGTTTGTGGCCTACAGAAAAATGCACAGATGAAAAGATAAAGACATAAAATATGATGCTGTCAAGTTCACTTTCTGAATTCATTTTATTCCAGTACTTATTCCCCACAGGTTACAAGTGAGTGGTTTTGTGAGTGGTTTAGAAAATTTAGAAATTATCTGACCACACAAACTCAAGTTTCAAAGAATTTTCTCAAATACGCAGTGTTTTCCCTCATGACACTCCTTTCTTTATGTATCGGATGCTTATTTCTTTTTACTTTATTGTGGGGCACTTAGCACTCAGCAGGATCTGCACCGGTGACCCTGCAGTACAATGGCTTCTCTTCACCCACAGAATAACTGCGCTGTGAGAGGAAGGTGGGTTAAATGCCTTGCTTGACCTGCCAGTTTGCTTCATGAGCAGCACAGAGTGGTTCCTTCTTCACAGAGTCCATGTACTCAGGTGATTGTAATGCTATATGTGAACCTCGTATAAAACCATACAGTGCCTGCTTCTTGAATGGTGTGTACAGTTCTGATTTCCTAATCTTAAAAAGGTATAGGAGATATGGAAAACATGCAGAGAAATGCTACCTATATGATCCCAGCCGTAGGGAACAGCTTCTGTATCAGGAAAGACAGTTAAATGGACAAGCTCAATTCAGCTTGAGAACAGAGAATATTGGTGGAGATTTGATAACAGTCCCTAAAGTCACCAATGATGGAGAGGATGAATGGCGAAATGCCTCCCTGAGCTATGAAAATGTTACCGCAGCTACAAGTTTACAGGGGTCTAGAAAGCAACTAGAGAGATCACTGGAAGAAAAGACCACCACAAGAAAAGGCCACCAAGGGCTGTGGCATACAAAGATGCTGCCTACAGCCATGGAAAATCCTTGGTCGTGATAAGCTGGAAACAGGGAAAACATCCTGGGCAAGTACTGTCACACATTTGCCTTGCCTGTACATGCTTCCCTTGGCATCCACTTTGAGCCAGCGGCAGGATACTGGGCTGGGCAGATCTTTCACCAAGCCCAGCAGAACGTGTCTTATGTTCTTACATCTGCTTTCTGGAATGGACCGAGTGGATCATGTGCCTTCTGTATAGCACCTGAATAGATGACAACATTCAACAGCCAGCATAATGATCTGAGCTATATTTTAACCAACGTTTTGTGGAAGGAAACTGTTGGACAGGTGGGATGAGCTGTCCTGCTTGGCATCTTCCATACCACTCCTGTGTCCTTTGTGCCATTCCTGTAGCTCCTCGGGACAGAGCGTCCTCCCCTGCCCCAGGCCTCTGCTGCAGGCTGGGGGTGCTGGCCAGTTTGAAGGCCAGAAAGACCTATGTCAGAGGTGGTTCTGTCATCTGAACATTTTGGACACCACTGATGTGTGGTGGATGGTTGGAGTACAAGATCAAGAAACTCTGTTTCCTAGTGCCCAGGGTACAAGTACAACTGAAAGACTGACTTGCTATTGCATAGCTGAACCATTCAAATATTTTTTTTTTTTTTAGTTGGAAACAAGTGGTTAAATTCCCACTTACTCCAAGCTGAAAAAAGAGAAGGGGGACAAAAATGTTGTTAGTATTATGTCTAGCTTAACAATCATCTCATAAATATCCCTAATGTCAAAAGGAAGTAAGCAAAGCTGGGTTACTTTAAATAATTTTCAGCAAGAGCCTGCAATGATGTCTTGGTATGCTGGGAAGTTAAGTATACAGAATTAACTTGCCCCTTTGAAAGAGCATTTATTTACTAATCCTATGGATTTTAGATCTTTCTGATAAAAGACTTCCAACAGCACATACAGAATATTCAAATAAGATGAAAATAAGACAAAGAGAGATGTGTGGTACTTAATATCTTTAGAAACAAACCCTTTACCAATATTTGAGAAATTGAATGCTTCAAACTGGGAGAGAAACTGGAGAAAATATGACTTAAAGCATTTTAGTGTCAGAGCTATCAAAATGCACAGCCAGTACACTCTGAATTCACATGAAATTCTCCATATTGAGCTCCCAATCAGAAAACTGAGATCACAGACTGAATCAAACCAACACATTCAACAGACCCCAAACCTCCAAGCTATCAGAAGAATTCAGATGTGATGCATCTATGAGCTACTATAGACATAGTTACTCGGTCTGGATACATAAATCCAGCAGAAATACTTACCAGACAGGAACTCCTGATCAACAAAATCATTACTTCTTAGCAATCCTTCATTATGAAAAACAATCCTAATTTTAGGCTGAAATTCAGCCATAGAGCCACCTCCCAGGAAATGTTTGGTTTTCCTACATTTAATAAAATGGAGAGCCATAAAGTTATTTAAGTCATTCTCCTGAATGACTGTGTTGAAGAACTTATTTGTGAACAAGCCTTTTTTCTCTTTGACTTTGACTCATCAGCAATCAAATGTAGACATGCATAATACTTCTCCAGTAAATTATTTTCAAGACTTTTTTTTGCCTTGTCAGTCAGTGACTAATGTAATTAGAAAGAACTCTGCAGTGTTTGCTCGCTTTCATTCAGGAGTGGCACTATCCTTCATTAGAGTGTATTTGGGTGCTTTTAGTAATTAACCCAGGACTAGATTACGATTGTGCGTGGCACTGACGAGACATGATGCTCTGGACTCCTGAGATGGGCAGGGAGGTTGGGCAGGATCAGTAATGCTATTACAGGTAATACTTCAGCAAGCTTGGAAGATATATTGTGTGCAATGTGCCAGTAAAACAATGTCATTTTAATCACCCTGCCCTGAACTTGTTTCTCCCTCTACTGAGAATCTGCCAGCACAACCTCCAAATCTCAGCCAGGGGTGACTCTGGTGGGTGCTTGCATTGCCAGCAGCCTTAGGGCAGACCCTCCACAATGTCATCTGCATTTCAGAGTCCAGCCTGTCCCCACAGTTATTTTGTGCATTCCAAGCACACCAGAGTATCCTTTCTCTATATAAGGGCATAAGAAGCCTTACATGCCATATTTTTTCAACATGCAAGACATATTTTTTTCCTGCTCTTTGTATCTTCCAAAGCAAGCCCAGCAGAAAAGTGTGAAGATGATACCCTTTTATTCCACTAACTGCAAGGGCACTGCATTGGCTGTAGGAGCTGGAGCAAGCGTCCCCAGCAATTCGGAGAGCAGGAACTGACAAAAGCTGGAAGCATCTGGCCTCTCTCCAGCTTCTAAATCCAAAGCTGTAGAATCATAGAATCATAGAATC
>NW_009200342.1:0-11070 GCF_000690835.1 Fulmarus glacialis
ATTTATTTATTTGTAAATATTATTTTACAAAGAAAACATTAAAAAAAACTTTCTTTGCACTGTTTTAGTGTACTGACATTTGATTTATGTTTTGAGCCGTGTAAGCACTTAAGTGTAGCAAAAAAGTCTCCTTGACTTCAGTAAGACCGCTTACATGTATAAATAGCTGCAGGGCCAAGTTTATAATTATATATCTGTATAATGTTAGCCTTCATACATTTATCCGTTCCAATTTTAATTCTCCATTTCATAAAATCTATGATCAAATTTTGGAGCCTGAACTAAGCTGATGTCGTCCGTTTTAATTTAGGACTCAGCCCTTTTATTCTCCTCCTGTGTTTTATTTTTATTAGTTGCTTTCTTTTTGTGCTGATGTGCAGCACATATTGTTAAAGCCACTTACTAGAGCCAGAATTTTACAGCATGGAGACTGTCCTAATAAGGGAAAAAAACCCTAGCCCTTTATTGGTGAGGTAAGAGAAATCAGGCAGCGGATAATTTTTTTGCTGATTGAGAAGGATAAGGTGCGGTTTGGCAGGTATCGCATTGGTTTGGCATTTGCTGACATGGTTCCTCTTTTCTGCAGTTCAAATCCTTTGCAGAGTAGACAGTCAGGGAGGGCTTCCCCCGCGCCCCCCTTTGCCTTTCCCTCCCCTCTTCCTTCTCTTTTTCACAAGTGTTCAGCGTTGCTGTGAAATCTCACTCTGTCACACAAGCTGGATGTGGTAATGAGAAGTTTTTGCAAGTCTAACAGTGCCATACTGTAATCAACTTTTTAGGGAACAGCGGGCACGTTGGAACACGGTTTTCCGTGTGGATTGTTCTACATCTAAAGCATTTAAACAGTTTGTGAATTTGTCAGAAAAATCACACTTTAGTCCAAGGTATTACAATCCCATTTCTCTCTTCTCAAAAATCCGTCATTGAAGAAAAGTGCTAACTACAAGGTTTAGTTGATGCTTTAAATTGCTCGGCTGTTTTTCTTTCAAATTGCTTTGAAGGCTCTTATTGAATTCCAGAGATGAGTAACGCATCCCAGGCTTAAATGCAGGCTTCAGATCTTAAGTCAATGTAGTTCCTCGGGTTTTAAACTGAGTTACGATGAGCAAAGTTTCAAGTGAGGGCACAGCTGGTATTTAAATTCTTTCCTTCCTCGGTCTCTGTTTGTCTCTTGGTAACTGAAATATCAAGCCGAGTATCGGCCCCGCTTAAATTCACTCTGTGCTGCACCAGGAGACCAAAAGTGACGTAAAGTGGCTGCTCCCTTCCCACCCGGTGCGGTTCTTTGACTGTAGGGGGAATAATGGTTAACCTAGTCACTAAATGCCCGGTTTTCTCCATCACTCACTTATTTATTTTCTTCTCAGTATTATAAATTTGATTGTGTCACTTATGAAGTAATTTTTTCCTCTTTTTTTTCCCCCATCATAGTAATTCTAGAGTACATATCCTGTTATTGTTGAGGTTAGCTTACTGTAGGCAAAGGATGTGAAAGATAAAATTGGATGATAATAAAGCAGAAAAAAATAAACAGCATTAATAGCAGGGATTGGGTGTACCAGTTTGCATTAAACAAAACATACAGATGCACCATTAGGAGCAGGCTACTCCCAAAAGCTTGCTGCACAACCACTTTTTTGGGTTTCATAGGGGTTTTTTGTCTGATGCCTATTTGTATTCAGACCCTTCTTCCTCAAAGTCAGAATCTCTCTTGAAGATCAGGGACTTGGCTAACTTAGTTGTCTTTTTAATTTCCATCCACCACTTTTTCATATACATTGACTAAGCAACAATGAGAAATATTCAGATTCTTGTGAGCAAGAAGCACTCCAGCAGAACCTGGCATGCCAACTGGGGAGGATTGTGCAAGCAGTTTTGATTCTGAACTCTGAATCTTTTTCAGATCACTTTCAATCTGCTTTATACTTCTGCTTAGGAGGATCTGGTCCTGCTGTGGGTCCTCCAGGTAAAGGTTGCTGTATTACAGAACAAAAAAAAGATGATTCTTGTTCCAGACAGCTTAAAACCTTATTCAGAAAATATCTCCTAACTGGTGTGCTGTGCATTTCAAAAATTTGAGAAAGCAGCGCCTGCGGAAGCTGTCTATGTGCACTTGTTTTCCTTCCCCTGAAACTCTAAGAAATGTGGAGGCCTGTCCTAGAGGCGTGTCCTTGAGACCAATGCACTTGTCACTACAGGGTGTGAGATTCTGGCTTCTGTTCAGTTTGTCCTAGCCAAATTGCCTGCAGATTTTTTAACCATAAAAATATATTACATGTTTCTGAACAGGAGATTTTTGGCTTGTCAAATTCCATCTGTAATACGTTCAGCACTGGAGTTGCTTCAGTGTAAGTACCTTCTAGCATCACAGCTGTTGCTGTCCTGGCACGATCCTTACTACAGGTTTTTGTTCTTTAGGGTTTTTTTGTGTTTTTGTTTGTTTGGGTTTTTTTAATGGAGTTTGTAACTCAGCGGTAAGATCATGGGATGGGTGAGCCTCACAAAGCTCAATACACTGTAGGTTTCAGCACCCACAAATGATGTGGACCATCATCACACACTGACATGGGCATGGTGGAGCCTTTATAGTCATTTTGTTTGTTTTCAGGTTGTTCCTGGCTTTCAGCTCCCGTGAGCTACAGTGGCCTCTCCTTTGCCATGTGCTTTCTTTCCCTCTTTCTTTTGTTCTTCCCTTTCAGCTCTCTCTTGCTACTGTGTTACACGATATTTTGCGAAGCCCGAATGAAATGTGTTCCAACCATACCGAATTCTCTTGCATACTAATTTCTTCAAATTCAACCCATTTTAAACTAGTGTTGAATAATAGCCTCACGTATTTTGCGTAATACCTATCTTTCCTCTGTGAAGCAGGAGGTTTTTAGGATTGCGCTTCTTCCACAGGGGGGAAATCACTGGCATGGATTCTGGGTGTGTACGATGGTTTGTGCATCTTGGCCTTAGTCACCTGCCTCCTCCTGGAACAGGAGTGGTCAGACACATCTTGTCAGCAGTTTTCTTTCTCAGGATTTGAAAAAGCCCCAAAGCCTACTTAGCAGAGGTCACATCTGCTCCCAAAGCTAGATAAACTTTTACTTTAGTTAGAAAGATTAAGGCTGAGGACTAACTTTCTTCTAGATCCTTTGTTACGTTTGCTATAAAGGCTGTAGCAAAGCAGTTTTGAAGTTCTCTGCAAATGCAGCTTTTCCTCTAGACTTACCAACATGCGAAAAAGCTCTCAACACTGTAGCAGTGCTATCTTGGTATTCCCGTCAGTCCTTATCTATATGGGTGTGAAAGCTTCCCACTGACAGCATGTGCATTAGAGATAATTTGCAGCCCATCCAGTTGAGGACAAATATTCCTGTCTTGTGCATATCTGAAAGCTGCATTTGGTCCTTTGTCATTTTGGGATAGCTGTGGGGTTAATTCCTTACTTGATTTCCTGGATTCTTCTCTTTCTTTCAAACTTACCCAACACCCTGGGGAGTGATCAGGTGGGAGACAAAGTCTGGCTTGGTACCTCCCATCCAGTCCTATGATTATAGCCCCTGCACTTAGAAAGGCGAGTGCTCTGAACTTATGAAATGGTATTTGTTTCTCTTACATTCTCTGTGTGCTAGTTGTTTCTTGTGCTGTTCTGCCCTGGCAGTCATACCAATGTGTTTTCTTTCCCCAAAAAGGATATAATTATGGTTTTCGCAAGATTATAGCAAGCAGAGATTTTGCTGTTTGGTGCCTAGTGCCTGGCTTTCGGTCCCTTCCAGCACTTCTCAAGAAGCATGACATCATTTCAGTGAGAGCCTGAGTCCTGAAAAGGCTGATAGAGTTGCAAGGGTAGGCAGTAGGGAGGTTCAGGCTTGGGAGAATTTAAGGCGCAGGGCTCACAGGTGTGGAGGAAGAAGGTGGAGACACCCATTAAAATGCCATTAGGTGAGGAGTGACAGGGGCTGCCTGGAATGTGAGAAGAAATCGGAGAAGGAACTGGAAAAGCTTCTGGGGAGCTGAAATAGAGGTGAAAACCATTTGGAAGTTTTCTCTGTAATATAGGAAAGTAGGTAGTGGGGCCTTCCCTGGAGCTTCCCAAATCTTTGGTAATTTTGTGGGACTATTTTGAGCAAACTTTGGGCAAGGGTCCAGAAAGAGCGTATGTGCTTATAGCTATGCATTAACACTGACAGTTACTCTGTCTCATACTCATCTTGAGCTGGCAGAAGCACCCATAAGTACATCCAAGATCACCTCATTGGCAGAGGATTGCTAGTGTTTGAGTTAAGTGTTATGCCTGTGTTTTCATTAGACCAATTGGTCTTATAATACCTTATTGATGTAGGTAACGCCCATCGTGCTAGCCTGTGGATCCCCCAAATGGATGATTTTTTCACTGAACATTCCTCTGCATTAGTCAGACGGGAACTGAAGTACAAGGGAGTTTAAGCATCTCATGCAGGAACAGCAGAGAGGGTCCAAATGAAGCCTTCTAAATCCCATATTTAGCATCTTAACTACCAGGATGTTAGCTTGAGTTAAAAGCAGGCTTAACTTATTTTTCCAGTTTGGAGGATTGCTGATCCCCAGACCCTTTTGTTACCTCATAGCAGCTAAAGTTTATCTTCTTCAGACAGATGATTACCATATTCTTATTTACTCAGTAATCTCAGTCAATTGAGTTGTGGTAACAGGTTGGACCGCACTCTTTGTGAGCAGGAATTCAAATTCTTTTATGCTTGTCCTAATTCTTTATTGTGCCAAATATTCTGCAATTTACATTGCCAAATCTTTGCTTGCCAAATGTTATATTTTCACAAAAATATACTAAGCATAGATTTGCTATCCAGTGCTTGGTTTTTGGCCCGGCCCAGTGCCTTTCAGGATGCATGACTTAAATTCAGTGAGAACTTTCATAGAAGGGTAAATTGAATTGCATCTGCCTTGCAATGGGCTTGGTGTGCGTATATGAATAGTTACTGTGGATTGCTGGGAAGAGGATACTTGGATCAACCATGGCATGTTTGGATCAAGTCTAAGGTCTGTTCTCTGGTGTTGTTATTTCTAAGCATCCGTCTGCTGTGCAAATGCCTTGTTATAGAAGTCTCAGTGGCTTCTTAAAACACTCTTCTCTCTTGCAGTGCAGGTGAGACAGGAAACGTTTTGACTTTGAATCAAGACAAAGTCCTGCAAGAGCCAGTGTTGGAAGGCTGACAATCAGGCTGACACCCAGGCTGACACCTGACATTCAGGTCAGTCCCATTTACACTGTGGGACTGAAGAGGGTGCAGTGAGAGCTGTGGTGCACAGAAACCTTCCCATGTGATGTCTTCTGCAGTTTCTGTAGGACTAAAATCTCTCTGGTGTAGAGCTGGCGTTTTCTCACTCAATCACCTTTTGGGGGTCCTACCTCACCAAGTTGGCTTGCTGCATCTGTTGAAGCTTGAGAAGCAGAAGGGTTTGGCAGCAAGCTAACTCCTTGTTTCCCAATGGTAGGGTGAGGACCCTGCACCCCATTTGCCATACTTTAGGGCACTTAAGTGTATCTCCGTTCACAAACCAGTGCTTCAAAAAGGTGCCAGGCTGTGTTGAGGCATGCTGACCCCTGCGCAAAGCCTGAGGTGCTTTTGCAGTGACACGGCCGCAAGATCCCCTGGGCTAAACTAGCTTTTCACCCTTCCTTTCCTATTTCCCAGCAGGCACAACTCTTTTTAAAATGTAAACTACTGATTTGGAAGTACCTAGCAACAGATGGCATTACGCAGAGGAGAGGCAGGCTATCACTTGCTCAGAGAGAGCTCAGGGGAGGATGTCTCTTTGTTCAGTATGCCAGCAAAAAAGCGTCCCAGGATAATCAATTCTGCCAGTGGCTTTCACACGCTTTCAGGCACAGCGATGGAAGTCGGCACGGTGCAGATGTTGGAGACGGGCCTGGAAGGAAGAAGTCCACGTACCTGCAACAACTCCCTTTGGAAGTTGCTGGAAAACCTCCTGGTAGCTTCAACAGGTTTTGGAGCAGGCGTGAAGTAGTGCAGCCAAAGCAAGAATCTTATCTGCTGTGTGGTTTAGGCTAAAGGAAGTACCTTCGTCTATGTCTCTGTTTTTTCCATTCCATAAACTGGCATTATAGTACTAATAATACCTACCAAGCGGAAGTCAAAAGGGGTTGCAAGGATTAATTAACATTTGTAAAGCATGTTGAGATCTTTTGATGGAAAGAGGTTAGGAAGTGCCAAGTACCAGTATAACAACGAGGGGAAAATAGCCATCAGTCTGCATTCACTCCTGGAATTTAATGGATTATACCAGAAGCCTTGGCTTAAACATTTGTGTGTGTGTGTTTAATGATGAATTTTTCTATTACCTTTTCTTTAAAAATGTCAGTTGAGTCTGTAAAAAGGCTTTGCTTCTTGATGATGGAAACTTATAATCTCTTGTCTCCTCTCACATTTGGAGTTAGACTCTCTCTTGCCTGCACTTGCAGTTTGTTCCCATTAGCCGAATCGCTTTCTTACCACGGCAGCCCTTCGCTATCCTCCCTACCTTGTTGCCCACCTTCTCTCACTTTCCTTCGACTGTTGGTCACACTCCTCTCTTCTGTAGTCCCATCTGCTTTGCTCCTTCACCTTGCTGCCCTGGACCCACCTGCCATTTCTTTTAGCAGTATGATGAAAGGCAGATAAAAGAAAGTGTATGTTGTGTGGCATCAAACCGATGCTTTGTGGACCAGTGCTTTGGTCGTGGTGTGCAGAGGCAAGGATAATCACAACATGAAGTAATGCCGTGCTCTCCAACAAGGGCACACTTGTCACTATCTGGAAGCAACCAAGAGCTCATAGGTCCAGCCCAGGTTAGTGCTGCTCACCCTCTTCTGCAACCCAGGTGCCAATGCGGGAGGAGCATGAATGTAATTTGCCTGTTGGACAGGTTGGAGCTGGGACAAGGACAGAAAGCTTGGGGCCAGGGTTTGTATCTGATGAACACGAAGCACAGAAGGGGTTGGGGGGAGGCTGACCAGTTAGGGCAGAGGATTGCTGTTTGGCAGTGAAAGATTTGCCAAAGAACCAACAGGACCTCATCAATAACTTGCTGTTAAGGTACAGCTGGCACTACCGCTCAGCTCCCCGTGTCCATGTAGAGCTCATCTGTGTGGGGATGCTACAGTATAAAGCATTTTGCAACAGCTACTACAGACTGGTTCCCTATGTGGAACTGCTATTCCAGAATGAAATTGAAATTTAAAAAAACAAAAGCGCACCATAATAATTGCTGTGATTTGGAAACATGCTGTATATTGCAGAAAAGCCCCTTACTCGGGCAGAGTACCTTCACAGGGCAGTTTCTCTGTCTTAGGTGCCTTATGCCTCTAACAGCTGCGTATGTCCCATTGGAAGTCCACAGACTGCGGGCACTTCTAGGGCAAGCAAAGTGTTCTAATTCCTAGTTTTTATCTGAGTATTTTCTGTGACTAACTCATGACTTGTAGATAGTTTGTTAGTGAATATTTGAAATGGGAGAGGTTTTTGTTGAACTTTAGAGTTCCGTGAAAACGTTTTTTTACCCTTCTTAAAGAACTGTGGCTTTTAGATTTGTATTTCCAGTGTGGTTGATCAGCTGTCATGAACTCAAAGTCATCTTTCCACAGACTTTCTCCAGTAGTTTACACTGAGTTGTTTGGTAGTTTCTTATGAGTAGGTTCTCCTGGAATAAAGATCACAACAGAGCAATGTAAGGGGAACAGGCACATCTAAGGGAAAGCTAACTGAAAGGATAAAGCCAGAATATTTTATTGTGTTTATGCGGGTGTAGTTGCAATGGCTGCATTTCAAACTTCCAGCTGTTTAAATTGCGCAGTGCTGTTATACGACGTCTGCAAATCATTGTAACGCTAGTGTGCTGTTCAAAGTGCTGTACGTGACCTTGCATATCTGTAAAGGCCTGTTTTATGGAAGGGTTTTTTACCTTTCATGAAGGTGAAAGACACATCGGATTAGAGATGCATGGAATGTATCTGCCCCTAATCCTGTTAGCAAATGACAGGATCTGCACTCGTAATTCCTCCTCTGTCTCACTGAAAATGTCTCCTAATCACCTTGGCTGTTGACAGTAGATTTCTTAAACGCCTGAGAAAGAGACAGATGCTTGTCCATGTTAAAAGTGAATAGCCATGAATTTCCCTTGAAACTAAATCCGCACCTGCATAGCATCCGTGAGTTGTGTGCATGGGGAATCGGTACTAGAAAACTTTGAGACATCTGATTTTCATTAATTTTTTTTCCCATTCACCATATGTTGTAATGCCGTATCCCCCCTAAAGTGGTTTATTTCAGTTAGCATAAGGCTTCACAGTCCACTCTGTTTTGGTGCTTGTTCTGCTCTTACATTTCAGGTGCTTTCCTGTTTGCAGGGTTTATTTCAATATTTAGTCTGTTGTGGTATGTTAAGGCTGTGTCCTCTTCTTGCATATTTTGTGTCGGGAAGAGTGGATGAAAAAAAGATTATTCTATGATTATCTGAATGATTATCTAGTAAAATTATTTTTCCAGGCTCCCTGTGTGCAAATACATGCCTTGTACTTTGTTCCTGCAACACAGGCTTTGCTGTATTTCTGAAAGCTCCAGCAGACATCTTCAGGGACCTGTCTGGCTCTGAGCAATAGTCATTTGGTTACAATCTCTAATCCCCTGGGAAATATAGAGGGGTTTTGACACTTCACAGAGCCAGCTAATGCTAACACCCATACTTTTTATGAATCATATAGCGGGTTCTGACCGTTTGTAGGCATTTCAGATCATATAATATTTCAGGCAAGGCCGAAGGAGTTACCAAGCGATGTGTAGTCTGGGTAATCATGTCCTGCTATCTCACAGTTTCCATTCCATCAGTCATGGTGGATTTTGGCTTTCCAGGCCCCGGACAGCCGTGTGAACCTGGCCCACTGCTGGATGTTATCAGCAGAGCCTCACACCCAGTCCTGGTACCTTGGCACCCGGACAGATCTCTTTCCTTCTTCCCTGTCCTCTGGGTATTTCTCCATCAACTTTTCTCCATTCCCCATCTTGTGCCCTGCAGGGATGGAGGCTCCTCATCCATTGCTGTTGTCTGTCTCTCCCCTTCCCCAGCCCAGGGAGATGTCTTGTTCCAGGCCCCTTCCTACAGCCCAGTCCCTGTTTGATCCCCGCTTCCACCTTCCTCCTTCTTGCCCCACTGGTTCTCTGTCCCAGTCTTGTTCAAATCCATAATCAAGTTCAGTCTTAAATCAGCGACTGATGTTACAGTTACAGAGCCATAGCTGTAGCCTACGTGCTGATCCTCTCTAGGTGTGGCTGCATTTCAGTGATAGATGAAATAACTCCTTTCAAGATGGGTCCAGCACTATAGGTGGGTGTTGTCCCTGATATCACTCAACGTGATGCCATAAACTTTCTTCCCTTCAGGATTCAACCACGGTAGAGTCCTGGCCCCTGGTTCCTCATTACACCCTGTAAAACCTGACAGGCAAGTGAAGAAAAAGCATGAGTGCAAAAGGGGATTCTGCTCATAGAGAAAATTTGTCATCTCAGAAAACCAAAGCCATGTATCATCTCAAATTTTACACCTTGTTTTGTCAGGGTGGATGGTGAGTGGGTATATGCTGGAAGTTGATTGTGAGTAGGTTGGGCACGGTGATGGAGGATTAGAGAGTGTGTGACTGAGATTGGTTTGGATGTTAATGAATCCAGTGATTTTCTGAGTTAACTTTTTTAGCATTTGTCCTTACATGATATTCAATGGAGGAAGTACACATCGAAACTAAAGAAGCTTCCCGTATATGAGACCTGTACATCCTTTTAAAATACAGTCCTCTTAAAATGCAGTAATCCTATTAATCTTTGTGGAGGGAATGAAATGCAAGCATCAGTTTGTTAAGAGGCTCTCTATTTCCTAGTGTGCTGCATTGAACAAGCCTTCAAAGCAGGTAATCAGGGTGAAAGTGGAGAAGCAGATGAAATTGAAAGGCCAGAGGCTGGGTTTCCAGGTCAGCGATACATACATAATTTATAATAATTCAGTTTGTGCTTTCCTGAAATTGTAGCTTTGTTCTTGTTTGCTAATTTGGGAGGATGCAGCATACTATTTTGGAATAAAAAAAAAACACCAGAAATAATCTGTTTTTTAAAAAAGTTTAAATTTTTTTTTTCTTCAGAAAACATTACTGCTGCAGTTAACAGGGCTAAACCAGACAATGAGCAGAGAAGAGTGAAAGCCAATTCTCCTTCCATCCAGTCTCCTTGCCTTTGTCTCTATAGCGAAATCTTGCTAAAATACCCCTTGTTTCTGTCACTGCTGTAGCTGCACTAGGGTGGAGGCAGCCTGTACTCTAAGCACCATGTTTTGTAAATCTGATTTTAGCTCGCCTAGCCGAGGTGAGCTTACAATTGCAGAGCTTGGCTGGAAGTTCTGCTTTATGCCATTGCTGCCCCCAGAATTGAACTGTTAGGAAGAAACACTGGGATGCTGGCATAAAAAATGTTGAAGTTGCTGTTGCATTTAATCCCAAGTGTAAGAAGCCCAAAAGTGCAATTCGGCTGGAAAGTACTTATATCAGTCTAATAAATAAGCTGAACCTATTGTATTTTACCCCCTCTTTATTCATTAGTTTACCCCTCTCAAAGTATATCCTCCAGGTACAGGACTAAGACAGACCCTGTTCTGCTTAATCTGCATCTTTGATTGAGTTGCATTTTGGGAGTCCAAGCTGGAGGAGCTACAGCTTTGTTCAATAATAGCACTCTCTTGCATTTGAAGGAAGATGGTTACATCAGAAAACTTGGCAAAAACAGACCATTGCTATAGGTATAGGGAAACTGAACAATAGTAATTTGGAATCCTCTTGAAATGGATTATGATTATTGTGCTTGAATAAAAGAAAAAAATCCACTTCTTAATGACAACACAATTCCCCCTCCAGCCTCTGGTGGAAAAAATATATTGCATGTGATCTGAGTTTTTTGTTTTTATACAGAAAGAAGAACTTTTTCTCATATTCATTTCTGAGAAAATATATATATTTTATATATAGAATCATGGAATCATAGAATAGTT
>NW_009200343.1:0-61874 GCF_000690835.1 Fulmarus glacialis
GCCTCCCCAAACCAAATACAAGCTGAGCTCTAAAAGACCCTTTTCTCCTTTAGCACGCATCGCTCTGTAGCAGGAATCCCAGTCCCGTTCCCGCTTATTCATGAGTATGCGTATGCAGGAGCGGGGAAGAGGGCAAGGAAGAATTTCTTTATGAAAAAAAAAAAAAAGCAGCCCCATTCCTGAGACGCTGTTGCTATGGGCCTGCGGGGTTCACAACAGATGGCAGCGAGAGCCATCCCTGCGCCTGGCTCTGAAGCTGTCCGCTCAAGCATACCATTCACATTCCCCACATACCTCCGGCCCCACGGCTTCGGCACAGGGCGGCCCGTCCCCCTCGACGCCCCGCCGACCTCTCTCCTCGAGGTGCCTGAGCCAAGCCGCGGGGCCGGGATGCAAGCAGCGGGCCGACATTCAGTCCTCCCGCCCCCTCTGTCTTTCACAGTCCCTCTCCATCCCTGTGTTTTCCCACAACTGAGTTGTGATATCCAATTTCAATACTTTATCTTCTGAGAGTTTCAATCACTGGGAGAAAGTGGTTTGTTAACCGGAGGCTCAGTCCTGGACTGCATCCTCGCACTGGTCTGAATCAGAGTGAGAGAGAAAACAGCCCCTTAGGGCCTGATCCAGACCAGGGCTGTGCATATTCCTGCTCCCTGGACGGAGGAGGCAGCAGCCTTCAGGATAACGGCTTGAGGTGAGAAAGGCTGGACCGAGGCAGAGACATCCTCTTTGCTGCAGAGGACATCATCACATCCAAAACACTTTAGGGGAGCACAGTTCAGAGCCATGATCGCTGCCAGAAAGGATTCACTATCTAACAGATGTTATTAACAACTAAGAAGTGTGAGAGAAAGCGCGCAGAGGGAAAACAAGGTAAAGATGGAGTAAGAGAAGTACCAGGTGGGGAAAAGCATGATTTAAGCAGCAGAGACGACCAGGTGTATAGAAGAGAGACACCAGAAGCAGCAACAACGAACTCCAGGTACAGCTTTCTGCCATGCTGCTCCATCTAGTCTAGTGCAGGGCAAGATTACCTGCAAGAGCCCCCAAAATATGCAAAACCCTGTTGAGAAGCTGCTGGGGAGTTCAAGGTCTCAGCCTTCTTCCCTGTGCCCTGCAAAATCCTGCCTGAGAGCCAAAGCGTGTCTCCGACTGCACAGCAAAGCCTTCCCAGCTCCCAGGGCACAACCAGGCTAAAGAAAAGTCAATCCGCCATCACTTCCTCACGCACGTTTGACACTTAATCGTACCGTTCTGGTCTCCTAAATCCAAACAACAGACATGTTGGCTCTGCAGTAAGGAATTTGAATGTGATTTGCCTGTTGCTTCCTGATCACACATAAGAGGACTCTTTGGGGCTTATTTGCATTTGGCTGCTGGAGTCACTGGTTTTTTCTTCTTTTTTTTGGAGGGGGGGTTACAACAACGGTGGAGACAAAGCAGCAGATGCTGTAGGCTAACCATGAAGAGCGGCGCTGGACGTGCGCAGCTGGCCGTTTGCATTGTGCTGAGCTGCAGGGCTGCTCTGAGGCAGCCTGGGAAATGTGCTCGCTGCTCATCGGCAGGTTCAACCAAAATCCTTTGCCACTCTCCTTTATGGTTGTGACTTGCTTGACTCTCCTAAATGTTGTCCCTCCAAAGCACCAGGGGATAAAGTTATTTTCTGGTTCATTTTTCTTCTGATGCAGACAAGGAGCAAGCATTAACTTTGAGAGATGAGTATGACTTTTGCTAAAAGTCGGTTTGTGCGAGTGCATGTGCAGTCTTTTCTGTGCAGGCATGCAGGAAATTCTCCCTCCCTCTCACACACACAATGGTTTAGATTTGGTATTTATGAGCTTAAGTTAGAAATAAAGGAGGAATGAAGTTTCCAGGTGGCTCTTTCTTTCTTTAATCTTTCCTATGTTTCTCCCTCGCTCTCCCTCTCTTTTCTATCAGTCTTTAATCAACTTGCTGCTGTTACTTTTATTGAACAAAGGAGATGCTGGCACAGCCCTGAAGTGCCTATGCATATGGGTTGCCCTATAACAGCCAAGTTGCTGCGATTTATTGTTAAATGGCCCCCGCAGGCTGTAATTTCTAAAAAGAAGAAAGAAATGTCCAGGCTTTGGCAACTGAGGTAAATGTTAATATCTGGTATTTCTTCAGCCACTTGGGTTTCTATGACGTATTGCCTTTAACCCTTTGAAGGCTTCAGAAAGACTTATCTTTAAGAGACTATAAAACAGACCAAAGGAAACAGTAACATCAGATGTTTTTTTTCAATTCACTTGAAAAAGGAGATCACCAAATCTCTTTAATTCAGGCGTCTCTTAAATTTCAGATACTATGTACATCACCTTTCTTCACATTATAAACTACAGAGCACTGAATCACTCTGCTCAAATTGTTCCCAGGAACAGAGAAGAAATACATGTCTGGCTCATCTACAACCTGATACGAAGACTACAGGAGATGTCAAATCACTCAAGCAGGGAGCGGACTAGGACCCAAACTAATCCCTTGCCTGTACATGATTGTCCACACTAATTTTTTATAGCTGAACGCTTCGTTTGCAATACTGCCTGCCTGCAGTCCCCCTCAGGAGAGAGTCACAGCACGTGAGAGATGCAAGTGGGAAAGACATGACGCTGTCCTTTGCAGAGCTCCCTGCAGCCTCGTGGTGTATGTACATGGGTCCTCCAGCAAAGGACAGGAGGTTCCTCACATCACTGCAGCCTGGGAACGTGCCCACCCGTGCAGGCATCAGGCCATGCCTCAGGGTGACGGGATCCTCTTCCTACATGCTGTGGATCTGTGTCATCTCCACCGCCTCAGGTATCTCTAGGGCTACTCACATGCCAACTAGTTTTGCCCTTGACAGCATGTACTTAAGCAAATGTGTGCTCCTGAGAGCAGGCAAACGTATTTAGGCAGGAGCATACATGAGCTCACCATGCAGATGTCTTCCTCAGATGGGAGAGCTGGCTTGTGAGAAGCCAGTGGGGTGCTCCAAGGACTGAAGCTGACAGCACATGGACAGCTTCTTTGAATTTGGTTTTAAAGAACTGGCTCAGGCAAGGCAAAAGGAGGAAATATGGGGCAACCTAAAGTGACTGGGAATTTGCTACTGTAACCAGTTCTCATTTTATTGTCAAAATCTCCCTGCTCTTTAAATATTGGAATAATGAGTGCATATTAGGCAAGGCAGTGTGCTGCGCTCGCAAGTCATGGCTACATCTGTACTTCAGAATTTGGTTTTAAAGAACTGGCTCAGGCAAGGCAAAAGGAGGAAATATGGGGCAACCTAAAGTGACTGGGAATTTGCTACTGTAACCAGTTCTCATTTTATTGTCAAAATCTCCCTGCTCTTTAAATATTGGAATAATGAGTGCATATTAGGCAAGGCAGTGTGCTGCGCTCGCAAGTCATGGCTACATCTGTACTTCAGAACAGGGTGTTTCAAGTTGATTTTCTTAAGCGGATAATCTACAGCCAAAAAATACTCCATTTTACATAGACAGGGACACAGACCTCACTATTCCATTAGCACCACTTCAACTTGCTTTCACTCACACTGCCAACTTTCACTAAATGGACTGGATCACCACATTGTAGAAAAAACACACAGTTACAGCAATTTCAGCTGAAGTGCACAGCTAAAGGTTTGGCCCATATTCACAAAAAAAAACCCCAAACAAACCTGAAGTTAAAGATATCCTAATAGCAATGAAGCAGGTAATGAGTTTAAAGGTTAGTTAATGGGTTTACTAAAGGAGTTAATGTCTCAGGAAATAATTAAAATCAAAGTTCAATGAACTTAGTTTTATGATTCACAACCAATCTAAAAGGGCGTATAGGTGTGTATAATATACGACAGGTCTTCAATGAATGCAAATTTGTGCAGGCCCATGCTGGAGCTATACTGATTGCCATCTTTTAAGAATCAGTCTCTCTCACATTCTCTTTCTGCTATCTGCAGTGTTAGCATATTAATCAAGCAAAAATATATCCCAGACCGGCTAGCCCATCTGTACTAAACATTGATGCCAAGTGTTGGCCTGCTTTGACACCCACTTTAAACAACTCTCAACTTATAAAAGGTGAAGGCCAAAAAGAGTGCCACTTACTTGAGCAGAGAATCTTCCAGACTATAAAACTGTAAAATGCACCCGACACATCATGGTGTGTATGTGAGTCAGATCCTCCGCTCATGAGACTCAGCGTCCCAAGTGCATGGCATTATTATTAGCATTCTTTGACACCAAGGGAGGAAATGGCCTTAAACATGCTGTACTCTCAGAAGTTCACCTCTCCTGCGAGCTTCTGGCACTTTTCTAGCCTAAAGCTCAATAGATTTGCTTACACTGCTCAACAGCTTCTTTAGTGACAGAACCTGAGCAGCAGCGTGGCACTGGCTCCCCGTTTGCTGCGAGCTCGCTTGCAACAGCAGCTGAAAAATCCCCCATGGCACTGCCTGGCCACTCATTTGCTCTGAAGTTTATGATGCTCATGACGTTTAGGACCAACAGGGTCCTTAAGACTCCTGTTTTCCCTCTCCCGAAGCTCTGCCACGAGGTCCGACTGCCTCCACAGGCACAAAGCCGTGCCCGGATTGCTTTGCTGTAGCTGCTGAGAGGCTGCTTACCTTTTGAGACACAAGACCAAGTCTCAGGTATTCCCATCCTTGTGGCGGAGGCAGCCTGCCATTTGGCGAGCGCAGTCCTCGGAGGAGGGAATGCCACTACCGCCTCGGAAAGTGGAGAAACAGGAGCATAGCGATTAAGATAACAAGTTGCAGATACAGGTGCTGTGCACAGAGGCACCTCAGGACTAATCCCGCAGTAAAAAGCAGGAGGTTTGCTCAGCAGAGGCAGCTCAGATTACTGCCCTCCTACCAAGCAGTCGTCAGCAGGCCTGACAGACAGGAGCAGAGACCGTGAGGAAAGGGGAAATTTGCTGAGTGAAAGTGCCAGTCAGCTCTGTCCCGACTCCCAGCAGATTGGTGGTTGGCCCCCTCTTGTAATTAACACTGGGATTCTGGGGGAGAGAGGAGAAAAGCAACTAAATTCAATAAAGAAGTATTTTCAGCCAGCCAGGAATTATTTCTTATTTCTCTTGAAATTCACCATTCAAAGTTCATTTGAAAAAAGTAATTGGAAGTGAGAGTGTGGGATAAAAACCCACGGTGGAGGAGAGGTGTAGCAGGGACATCAATCTCTGTTGCTCACTGGCCCACGAGTTAGGGCACAGTAATTCGAATGCAGGTTCAGGGTTGAAAAAGACGCCCACAATGGTTCCCTTCTGCCAACCGTCCCACTGCCTCCTCTCCTGCGCCAAAGCACCAGGCCTGAGCCACAGCAGAGGAGAAGGCTGTGGGCACGTGGCTCTGTACAAAGTCCATGGAAATATCACAGAAAAGTACGTGGTCCTCAACACACTGGACCCATCCTGGTACAGAGGATGTCGGCCTGATGCAACCAGGGAGGTTCAGTTACCCTCTACCCAGCCAGGCTGCCTTAACATCCAAGAGAATGCTGAAAACATACATTAAATATATGTTACATATATTAAATTAACATGCTTTTCCTACGGGGAGGAAAATGTTTCATTTCAGGCCAAAGAGAACACACAATTTCACTTCCATTTCACCCTAAATATTTTTTTTCCCCAGTCAGGCTGTTAGATCAAAACATACATTATTCACAATCTCAGCCATACTTTTTACCTTACTTTCTCCATCTTCAATGTCCCCTTTACTTCAAGAGTCTGAATACATCATCCTCTTCAATGCAGTTAACTTCCTGACACCCTTTTATAAGGGAGGCGAGTATAAGGAGTATCTGTCAGCAGGAGGAACCAAACCCAGTGCCCGAGGCCCAACACCAGCATACTGGAGGAGTCTCCCCGTCTCCCCAAGACAGAGGATGGCACTTACTGTCTCCATTCTCCTCTTACAATTTCACCTCACGATAGCAATAATTTTTAAAAGCCTGGTAAACACAGAAGACTAAGAGGTAACTGAGCTGAGTTAACTGGCTCTTTTCAGTGTCTGAAAGATGTATTTTTTAACCAATATTTCTGATTTTAGTTAGGTTAGGCATTCTTTAATAGGGAAAAAAAAAGTTATGGTGTACTTATGCAGGTATAACCTCCATGAAAATGTTTTACATACATGTACCGAAGACCGACCCTGTCTCCCTTCTAATGCCAAAGTCAAGGGCAGAAAGCCGAAGAAAGGGATATTGGAAAAAGAAAAGTTCTATATTCTAGAGCTATTGGCATAGCCAGCGTTTTGGCCACCTGCATTTGTGCGAGTGAGTTAGGCTGCCTTTCACTACAAATAGGAAGATGCATGCATCGTGCAGTTTCTGCCCTTCATTATTCTTTTGACTGAGATATTCCATTTATCCAGCCACAAGGGAGAAACAATACCATGGGATTTGGATGATCATCCATGCAAGCCCATTCATGAAAAAATGTAAAGTAGTTACAGTGACCACTACACCCTAACATCTGTTTTACTGAAGTAAATCCAGGCAAACTCAATTTATATCAGTAGGATTACGTTAGCGTTCATTAGCCTTTCCTGACTCCACCTCTCTTTCAGAGGAAACCTTGGATCAAGCAGGAAAAACATGGAAAAGTTTTTGAGAAATTGTTTTATATTCCTGGGTAACTAGTGTAGCTGAGCAAAATAAATATGTAACCCGGCCAAGAATATGTGTACATCAGCACATATCAATGCCACACAACGAACAAACCCGTTATAAATCAATACTTATAGTCAGCTCTTGAAATTAAAGCCATGCAACTGGAGATTCTTAAATAAAGATGATGAAATTCAGTTATTCTCAGTTCTCCCTCTGCAGCTGCCCTGTGAAGCTGTCATCCTGCTGTCCTTTGCACCTGTACAGGTAACCAGAACCTCGTGCAAGTCCAGGTATTTGCCCTATCGACTAAAGGTCAGCCTAGACACAATCACAGATAGAGAAGCGAGGCACAGATCAGTCGGAGAACACATGCTTGTTTGTTCAAGTTTTCATACTATCGTGATCTGATCCAGCTCCAACTTAATCCTCAGGAAATTCCAAAAGAAGGAGATTCACACCCTAAAAACCACTTTGTACGGCGCTGGCAGAGATTTCCCAGCTTTTCCAGTGTCACTTTCTGACAAGTCAAACCCCAGTTTGATTATTGCATGAAGAAGGCAAACTAATCCAAATGCACTTGGTGAAAGAAGCAGCTAATGCAGAGTGGCAGTGGCTAGAAATCACCGTGTTTCTAATGCAGTTTCAGGTGAGAGGTCAGTCTTTAATGTCCCATATAGGATAACACATTACGGTGGCTGGCATTTTTTTTTCCAAGGCATTTTCCCACTGTCCCCATCAGTGGCTTAAATCTTTTTTTCAAAAATCGTATCTAGATCTTCTTCATATTTACTACTCACTGTGGGAAATTTCCTAAAAGCGTGGCAGTCCTAAGCTGTAGCTAATTAAATCCTAGACAGTAAGCCTGTTGCCAGTGATTTCAAAATTAAATTCTGTTCACCTCTTAGCTGTCTGCCCCGTGTTTCACATTGACCCTTCTTAATGAGATAGGAACTGCAAACATTTTGATGAATGCACAGAAAACTCCTCTAATGAAAATACTGATGTTTGAGATTGTTAAAGACTTACCAGTTTGATCCAACACACAAGCAAATTTTAAAGCCTTTACTTACCTGGGAACAGGCTGTACAGACCTGGGAAATACTGTACACACCACGGGTCAGGACCCTGAAGGGCTTTGGCTGGTCGCACCCAGCTGAGGAGCTGTCTTTCCACGTAAGACTCCAACTGAAGGCTCATTTTTTTAAAGTGTTAAAAGGGTGCACTTTAGAAGACCCCTTCCCTGTCCCAAGATCAGTGACACCTGGCAGACGGGAAGCTGAGAAACAAGGAGACATGACCAAGGGCACACTGGAAAGCTGTGGAGGAGTTCACAACCGAACGTACAACAGTGCTAGTCACACGACCACCCTACCAGCCCTCTACCAGTGTTAATGCCAGCTTTGGCCTCTCAAGCTGTCAGTCTTAAAATTTCCATGTGCATGAAACCTTCCTTTCTCCTGTTCCCCCAGTCATCATTACTAAACAAAAAAATAACTGCACCGCATAGCAGCTCTTTGGAAACATGCTCCTGCGTTGCTACAGAGTGGGGTGTGAGCCAATGCCTATTCTAATTAATTTCATTCACAAAATTTGGATTTATGCGATGCAATTTTTTGGCACGCTGTCAAACACGACACAAAATTAGTGTCATAAGAGGAAAGGATTAGTCCACAGAGTTCTTTCAAGAATTGTGTTGGCAATTGGCTTTTTGTAAAAATGCCAGCAGCTTCCCCTCTCTCTAGGGGAAATCACTGCTCAGTGAGGGTCTGAGCCAAAGCCTTTTTGAGTCTGTGGGAATCTTTCCACCAATTTCCATGGGCTCGAATCAACTCTGAGCCTTGGATGTCAGTCGTACTGACATCTTCCTCCCACACTTCGACAATTCAATAGGGTCATTTATCAGGTAAAATGGAAGACTTTTTTTCACTTTTTTTTTTAAGCTTTAAGTTACAGCAATTTGCTGCCAAAAGAATAACTTTGTAGCTATGGCATAGATGTAAGTATTCAGGATGTCTGGGTTTAATTCCTGATCTTACCACAGAGTTTTTTAAGTGACTTGATTAGAACCAGATTTGTCTGAAAACATAACACTGGCCATGCTGTGGCAGAGCAGAGGCCCATCTAGCCCAGCACCTTCTCCCTGACAGCACTTGAAAGCAGACATGTCAAGAAGAGGATAAGAGCAGAACTAATATACCTGCATGTCCAACGTCCTCCCAGCCCCAGCAGTTTGCAGTGCAGCAACTGCGTAAGCATGAGACAGCCCCTGGCACGTAGCAGCAGGTTTTCGTCCACCACGGGACTGATGTTTCCAGGGGGTGTATTCCTGGGTGAATTCTCAGTCTGCTCAATATCTGAACTAGCTAGCTTTCTTCTGAGACTCCCGGTCTCAGGACTGTAGGGTAATTCTCCTCCCACCATCTCCCCCAGGTCTCATCGTTCAGACAAGGGGGCCAGGGGACAGGGATGTGCCAAGGGAATAAGCCAAATAACCCAAGTGACGCAGGGAATCTGTAGGGGAGCATGAAAATGAACACGCAGATTACGGTTATAGCCACGGATAAGCTTAATCCCTTTTTTTTGTACAGTTTTCAGCACAACAGGAAAATGAGGATAATGTTTTCTATCCCCACTCCTCCTTTATTTGACTTGTATTTTTAGCCTAAGGCTCTTTGAGATGGAAAAGAATTGCAGGCACTGCTAAGCTTGAGGCAGACACAAACTACCAACCACTAGCACTGAAAACAGAAAATCAACTGCCTTGAATACTGATCTTTGCTATATTTGTATCTCTTTGTTTTCTTACACCTCGCTACAAACTGCCCCAGAAAGAGAGAGAGATGATACAGTCATATGTCTTTCACTGTACATAAAATATACTATGAGAACTGGGCAAACGCACACCCTTGGGACAGATAAAGCTGTTAGTAAAGCTGTTAGTAGGTATCAGGAGCAGCGGCAGCGACGTACTTTAATTGCAGTATCTGTCTTGACGGTGATGGCTAGTACCAAGCCTGAAACATCAGATCCCCATTCAACCTACTGCTGATTTCTATGAGCAGAGGATTCGCTCATGGGCGGCTTTGGAGAAGAACAAGGCTGAGGGATGGCTTTTACTGTGGTGGTCTCAGAAGCACTAAGTTTGTGTGCCTTGAGCCTCAAGAGTGCAACAAGATATTAGGGCAACTATACGCTATAGGAACTGAACGTACTTCATCTTTGATATAATATTGTATATACTGCATAAATAATACTTGAACAGGCTTTCTATGGTCGCTTTTATCTGTATGGTCGGGTATATGCTAAGAACACACATGTTGCGCATCTTGGAGGTATGCAGTTTTGCTATAAACCACAGCTCTTTTGAGATTCATGCTTCATGCAATCTCACTGGCTCTGCAAATGCGAGTGTCACCATCAGAGCCCCTCACATCCCAAGTCAGAACTTATGTGCTGGCCTGAACCCTAAAAACAACACCCCAGAAGACCTTTGCAGGCCTCCTGCATGTCAGCGTGTACAGAGTAAGGGCCCTAAAACATTGGTAATTCTCTGCAGAAAATTTTTACTTGCTGTTCCACTAGCAAATTTTAATAGAGCTTTGCATTCATTAACCAAGACTGACGCTGGATCCAAGAGTTTAAAGAATCAAAGGGCCAAATTCTGACCTGAGGTAACTCATCTGAACCCCATTCAAGCCAATGGAGCTGTTTTACGCCCACCAAGAACACGGACCAAACCGCCCATGGCAAGCTCACTTCACAACATACTGTCGTCTCAACAAGAATGACTTCATGTTTTCACCTCTGCCCTCCCTGCACCAGGCAGCAGTGAATGCCACAGCAACTCTAAGGAATGGCTTGTAGGAGGCCTTAGTTCAAACAGTGTTTGTCTTAGAAAGGGTGTCTGAGAGTTGTTGTCCCTGTGACTGGGTTTCGTTCAGCATGATATTCGCAGAACAGCTACATTTGCCATCATGCCTCAGTGATCTAATTGCTGCTGTTACAAACATGTTGAATGTAAAACTATGTAAACAGTGTGACGCTCTGACAGCCATTCTTGCTTACTGACCTGTGGAAAAGTCTATTTTTGGCAACTGCTGTAGGCCACTGTGGTCGCTGTAAAGCAGACAAGGCAATGCCCACATTTTATCTCCAGCCGATACAAGCATGTACGACACAATTAGATTGAACTGATACCACTGGAAAGGCCTAGGTATTTTTTTAATTGCACCCAACTCTGCTTGGATACCGAAGTCGGAGAGGAAAAAAACAAGCTGGAAAAAATAACCCGTCTTTCACAATTAAACAACTAAGCCTTATTTCTGTGGCTTGTAGCTTTAGCTTTCAAACACTCAGTCTCCTCCACCTGGTTAAAGATCAACTGAGTATCAAAAACTATCTAAGGTAGTTTGCTGAGGACAGCACGCAAGCCTCCCGCTACAAAATTAAACAAAGTGGTCTCTCCAGTTTCTCATAGTGATTCACCTACTGTTCCCAAATTGGCAACCCATGAGCAAAAAGATCTCCCCAGCATCAGCCTGTGGATTCCTGAGGCTTGATGGAACTGGTTCTGCTCATAGCCACAGTGAGAGACATTTGTCACCAGCAGTGATACAGACATACTGAACACTATCATGGGAAATACTTGTGGAGACCTCTCTTCTGAGGACCTAGGTTCACTCCCTAGTCTGTCACTGGTGGAGCAATACTTGTTTGTTCTTCCCTTTAGAGCCATATTATCTTGTCTCTTTGCCCAGTGATAATTTTAAAGGCTTTTCTCCTCACTCACTCTGTTTACCTGTGGCAATTTGATCTGGCTAGCAGAACTGATCACTCAAGCAGCGGTATGCTTTTTGCCTGATTGCTCAGGTATGAAATATAGCAGAATGAAATGAATGTGCTTTCTTCTGGGCTAGCAGAGGAACGTGTCCTGAAAAGCCCTGTATTAAAAAGCAGGGAAGGAGAAATCAGGTAGTTTTGTTGTGTAATTCTAAACATCTTAAGAATCAAATGGCAGAAAAAGGACTAGAATGGACCACCAAGCTAAATCCACCTTGCCAGTGGCAAGCACTCAAAAGATACTAGCAGCAGGGTATGTGAGGCAGGAAATCGTAACTCAGCTTAGCTGGGACTGGAAAGCGCACCTAAGGTACACTCAATACGGCTCTGTAATTCCCTTCGATGCAGAGTAACTCTTACCCTGTCTTCAGAGTGCCTGTGCCTTATTCTGGCTTCAGCACAATGAAGAGTGAAGTATCAGCAAGCTTCCTCATAGCACACCAGTTGCAGACTGAAGTCTACAGGAATGAACAAACACATACATGTCTGAGTCTATTGTCCTGGAAATGAATGGGCAAAACAGTATAGGGAGGTAGCAAGGAATGGGCAGAAAGAAAGGAACTGGCTTTAGGAACAGTAACAGCCTTTTAAACAGGTTAGATATGAGCAGCCCTGTTAAAGAAGCAGAGAAAGCTGAACGTTTGAAAACTGCCATTGAGGGCTTCTAAGCTGAGGATGAGACAAACAAAATGCAGCTAGAGAGCATCCATAAAAAATGATTTAACAGTTCTCTCTCAAATAAGGATCGTCTTAGGGAATGGGCACAGTATTTACCTAACACTAGGGTTCACTTTGTCATTCTCTGCCTCTGCTCTTCTGTAAGTCCATGAGCAAGGAAGTAGAAAGCATATAAATTTACAGCTTTACATGTCTCTCCTACTGCAAGTTCCTCCCTGATGTCAGCAGGATGTTTGCACAGGAGTGAAAGGCAAACTATGGTCCTCATGTACTAACTACTCTGGTACCGGTTATTTATTTATAACCATTCATATTTATTAATATTAAGTATCCTTGTGAGATAGGTAATTTTTCTCATCTCTTTTTATTTCAGTCTTTCCTCTCACACTGAATTTTCTCTGATTCTCCCTTCACGTTCCCTTCATTGAAACTATTCCTACTCTTTTCCTCCACTAAACTCATCAATAACAGACTGATGAAGACCGACAATGATGCATCAGTACTGAGCTTTGCAGATGGCATTCCAAAGGAAATAACACATCATTGCAACAGCCTGTCTACAGGCCTAGCAAGGTGTTGTAACATCAATTTTTGCTTAGTAACGCAAGCAGAGGCTCACTCTGCTGCCACTGGTACTAAAAGCTTACCTTTGTCCTAAAATCTAAAACAAGATTAAGTAGCAGTCTGGGTATGCTATGTGGGCTACACACATGCATGGAGTGGGTCAGATGTATTCTGTTGGTCCTCTGTTGGATGGTCTTACTACAATACATTTGAATAAAAAAATCTGTACTTTCTGTCCATTGCGATGTCTGGTGTCACCATCACACTGCTATAGAGAGCTCCTGAGTTTTTAACTTGAAAAACAAACAATCAAACCTTCAAAAACATGCTGACCTTGAATATGCTTTGGAAAGAACCAAAACCACATACACCAAGCAGACTTTGCTATTGTTTGCAAATGACTTTTAAGGGATAAAGTCCATGTCAGTGTGAGTTTGTGTCACTCCTAAGCAAGAGCCCTCATGGATACTGAAATCACAGACTAAGAATTCAGGTCACAAATGACTGGTCAGTGAGTTTTCAGACTGCTGGTATTTGCAGCAAGCAACCCTAATCCACTTCAATTAAATCATTATGGCCAATTTACAAAAATCGGCATCTCAAGCACTCAAAAAAAAATTTATTTTCAGATGATGTAGTACTGCAAAACATCATCTTCTTGTCCACACAATAAATAACAATGCCAAGTGGGAAGCACACTAGTGCTTCCTTTACCAGTCTTAATGGTTAAACTCATTATGTCTGGGGTAAAGATAATCGGCACATCCTTGGTGCTGTAGCTTTACCTCAAGTCTGGCTTGCAAACCTTTGTTTGCTCACATTTCATCACACAGATGTGCTGCCTGCCCAGCAGCATCCCCTTAACTGAGATGAAGGCTCCACGTGACTCAGGTTCTGTACTGAGCTGCTTTCTTTAATTTGTTTCTTTTGCATCTTGCCTCATTTCACTTCAGATTGTTGAAAGCTTTTATTTAATGCAGAAACTCACTTTCCCCTCAGTGCTTTCCTCTTTCTCACCATTCTTCTCTGGGATCCTTCTGTTATCCCTTTTCGTCCACTTTCCCTCTAGCACCGGAGACAAAATCTTTGTCTTCTACTTTGCCACCAGCTGGCCAGAGTGCTGAGTCTTGCCACTTCTGGTGACAGAGAGAATTCAGAAAAACTTGTGACCCACTGCCCACAAAGCAGTCAGGACCTCACATTTTTGTTCTTTTGCTGCTTTCATGCCAGCACTGCAGGGTCAGCTGGGACTGTGTCAAATTACCTGAACTGAAGGCTGGGCTCTTAGCTCTTAATTGCCATTTTTCAGTTCTAAGTTTATGGATTGTTACTGAGCTTTAAATGTGCACAAAGGGCTTAAAGTACCTTGGCAAGGGAATACTATGTGAATGTAATACCTCTTAAAGTTAACGTGCTTGATCTTTCTAGTGGTGATGAAATGAAACCATGAAAGGCTCTGAACAAAATTTTCTTCAAGTTCACTGTCGTATTCCAAACCAGGAAAACATCAAATACCCTTGCATACTCATTAAAAAGGAGAAGAAAAGGTGAAAAGGTCTTGGGAACTTAAAAATAATGGAGAGAGAAACTATTACATTACACTGTGAAGCGTAATTTCGGAACATAGAACACTGCTGTTTGATTGTCAATTTTTTCAGAGGTGGATCACCTCCTTTTTCAATAACTCATCAACCGTAATGAGAACCACGTGACCGATGCCCATTGGGATTGCTCTGCCTCTCATGATTCCTACTGCATATGAAAAACTAGCCAAGGAAATGAAAAAGTCACTTATTTTCTCTTTTAGCTTGAAGAAAGAGGCCTCAAAGCTTTCTAAGAGATGTGGTCCTGTGATTCCGGCATCTCCCAAGGAAATATTAGGAACTGCTGAATTTTGGCCTGGCTATAATGCTGCTGACCTTAAGTACATCACTTCTCTGTGTATAAAGGCATATATGCATACGCACATGCATATATGTGCATGTGTGCACGTACGTATATGTGTGTGTGCATACATATCCAGGCAAAGAGAGAGTGCTTATTCACTCCTGGTGTCCAGTTAGAGACACACAGGAACCGATCTTCCCAACGTACTTTTTCCAGTTTGTAGGCTGCAAAAGGGTTTTTCACAACATGGGCAGCTTTTAGTCTCCACCAGATAAATGCTGGTAATAAAAATATAAAAGTGAAGTGGAGAGGAAGAAGTCTGGGACGAAACAACTGCAATGGGACTCCAGGCTTTGCTTGTCTATCCTTTTCTTTCCTTTTCTTTTCACCTCTTAGGTGGGCAGATCAAACACCAGAAACAATTCTCAATTTACACTAAACAGAACCAGCTATTTTACTAGTTCATCTTGGCAAAATGAAATTAAACTGTGACAAAAGGGTTCTACTTTCACAATTTTGCTAAGTTAGTACAGTTGGACTACAATCTACATGGGCCTTAAACAAAAACCGTTTATTTTTGGAAAACACTCAAATTGCAATTAACTGCTTTTGCAAACATCCTCCCAATGGCTACACAAACCATCTTAACAGTTCTGTAGATGAATACTCAGAATTTGTCGTAAGGTCATTGTCAGTACCTAAAGGTGCTTTAGGTAAACAACAGAATATAGCCAGCAAAAGCAGAAAATACACTCCAGAGAGCAGGAGGGTGTCTGAGCTGTTCATACCTGCCCTACTCGGACATCACCACCTAGATGTTAGTCAGTTGTTCCAGCTTAGGGACCCAAGCTGACACCTTTTGTTTGGCTAATGACAGCTCCTCAGCTATGCTGATCTTGACCAAGATTCCTTTTTGGCTAAGTGTGGAAATTCAGGACAGAGCAATCCATAAAGCGATACCAGCTATCACCTAACTGGCACAGAAAAAAATATTTGGACATGCCCACAGTAAAAAACATACAGGAAGCATCTCTATTAGGATCTTAAACTGCTCCCCTGCCAAATTCCAGACCCAAACATCTCTGATTCAAAATGCGCATCAAGATTCGAGTTCTGTGTCCTGACCCTAAGACAAACGTATTTATTATTCGTGTCACCAAAGAGGATCAGCACAATTTGCTTAGCTGAGTTATGCTCAGCACACCATCAAACCCAGCACGCTGGCATCACTACTCATTACCATTTACAAGGCCTTTGACAGCCAGGGAAACGGTGACAAAGAACATGTGAGAGATCACTTATTCAGTGATAGCACAGAAGCTGTTGCTCAAAAGATGCAGGTGAAGTGGCTGCTCTTCCCCCTAAATCACATCCCAAGTACAATATTAGTCAGACTGCTCTCGGTCAGCGCAGCCACTCTATCACTCACCTGCAGAACATGAAACAGCTCCAAATCTTGCTGAGGCCAGTGGAAATCTTTCTGCTGTCACAGCAACAGTGATAACATGCAGCAAATGAGGCAAGAGCTATGTACAGAACTGCCACCCTTTCACAGGGAGCCCCAAGCACTCTGAAGGAAGATGGGACTGCTTGTAAATCACTGAACAGGAATCCTGGATTGTCACGTGGCAGGGGAGCAGCAGAAGAGATTTGGATCAGTATTTCACATGCTTGGACGTATCCGTGACAAAGGGGTCATAGAAATGTTGGCTGAAAAGAACAAACATTTGCCCTTGGGCTCATGCCTGTGTGCTTAAAACAAGGCTCTTGCCAAGATCAGGCCAAGTCATAGGCTTTCAGCTGGAGATGTGAGGGGAACGGCTGTAGGCTAGGAGAGAGAGAGGGAAGGAGTGTTGGATCTTGCCTACCTGCGGACGACTAGCTTCAGTTTCTTGTAGGACCCTTTAACCAGGGAGATGGCCTCTCTCCTGGAGCTGCTCAGTTCCACCTCATTGATGGTCACCACTTCGTCACCAGCCTGCAGCTTGGAAGGCAGGGAGTCCGCTTTACCTCCCTCTTCAATCTGCACAGGAAAGAGAGGAGAAAGAAATGGTGAGACATGCCTGACACAGTTTGGCTATCACATGCAGAGCTGAGCATGCATTTCTGTTGAAGGAATTAGGTCTACCAGCCCCGAACTCCGCTCTCTGACTAAGAAACATTGTCTCCCTTTGCCAGCCAGCTTCCTCAAAGGCCTGTGCTTGCCTCCCCTACATTTCATATAGGTGGAAGCTGGGGATTGGCAGACAAATTAATTCTGCCAAGAAGCATTGTTTTGAACAAGCCTGAAAAGTCTTGGAAGCAGTAAACACCAGCAAAACACCCATGGAACGCCTCCTGATAAGAGCACCCAGGCACAAACCCAAGGGCAAAGCCGGGATTAGAAGAGCTTGGATGAAATTTTTTTGTCCAAGCTCCTCTTCATGATCTAGCTAGCTATTAACAACAGCTTCTTGCTTACTGGCCAGAAACAAAGCAGATGCACATAGGTATATGTAGTTAATGACATACAGCACCTCTGTAGGGTTTTTCAGCTAGGGATTTAAAGAAAGTAGTCAATTATTTTAATTTTATGAGAAAGTAAGAAGCCTGCTCAAGGCTATGTAGCGGCAAAGCTAGAAAGAGAATCCTAGGGCACTTTTCTCTGTTTTGTACGATCCATCACGTATGTTGTGTAGTTCTTCATGCACATCGATTCTCCATTAGCGTGCCAGCAGAAATAGGCCAAGTCTGCAGAGAAGTAAGTGACAAGGCAGAGGAAAATTTGGCCCACAATCTCTGAATCTCAGCCTTGTGCACTAAGGCACTACCTCTCTGCAAAGGCATACTAGCGTGGCAGAGGGCAAGGTTATATATGGGTTAATGCACTGCAAATCCTGAGTTTCTGGAGACTCAGGAGTGCCACCAGTTCAGAGCGCAACTGATATAGCTTTTATTACAAAACTTGCAACCACAAAATCTGATATTCAAAGCACCTGGCAGTCCCTGTTCAACAGAAGCTGTGACCTGTGTTAGCAATTATCATTGTGACCCACACTTAAGTATAACATCTCATGGCACATTAGAAGTATAATCTCTTCCTTCAAGCCTTCACCTTCCCAGACATCATATTGAGACAAAGAGATGTATCTGAACTGGATTAGGACTCTGATCCAGCCAGCGGAAGGGCTGCTATTTGCAGGGGTACCAATTTCTGAACAGTGAAATTGCACGCACTTCTGGAAGTTACTTTTATTTCAAGTCGTGCCAGGCAAAGTGTAATTGAGCCATAACCCAGACATGTAACTCAGCACGTGTACACGTATTACCCAGATTTTTACCAGAACATTAGTTTCAGGGTTGAATGCTGACTTTTCACAGGCAAAGACGGTCTGTTCTTCTGAACAATAGTATTCCAGCTCATGTACCTTCTAAAACTTAAAATCTGACTTCCACAAACATTAGCGAATAAATTCTCTGAACCCCCTACAAAGGTAGGTAAAAATCGTTGTCATTCATCCTACCAGGAAGTCATTCCACTGATGAATGAGTTTTTTCTTTTCTTCTTAAGAATGGATAAAACCACAGGAATGAGACTTCATATAAAGAGCCTTGTATCACAATTACCAGGAAGGGTGAAAGACGACCTTGCTGCCAACATAAATAAAGAACAAACTAAAAACGCAGTATTGCTCCAGTTTGTTGCTGCTGCACAGGAAAACAGGTGGGTATCATTTCAATGAAATACAATAGAGTGAGATACTATGGGTTAGATTAACTTGTGATATAGTCAACAGAAGGGATTTTTTTGTTTGTTTTTGTTTTATGTTAGATCACACATAATGGAGAAAAGGCATTCTTGGAAAAATATCTTCTGTAACAAATACCAACTACTTCAACGGCTGAGATACTCATCAGAAGCATTTATTAACTTCTGCCTTGATGAACCCTGACCTTAAAAAATCAACAAAATCGTGATCTGTGCTTTATCCTCTAATAATCCAAATTGTATTTATATATTCTAGTTTTTTTCATTCCACAGGATCACTGTTTTAAGGTTCTCTTTGCAACCATGTGGGCTAGACATTTCTTTTTCTCCTCTTTTTTAGTGAAAATGGAAATTTGGATTCTTCCATAATAACCTTTATAAATAATGTGAAACCAAAGACTTTAAGGAAAGACTAAACCCCGCAATACTTCTGATAAGGTTGCTAACATTATGAACAGCTCTGAAAGAAATCTTTCTTCAAATCCTGACGCGTTCCAGCTTATGCCTATGCCAAGGGCTCTTAAACCGCAGCTTGCAAGGCGGTGTAGCCAGCCACCGTACCACAGTAAAAAACGCCTTTAAGGAAAGTTTGCTAGCACGAGTACGGAGTCATCTGCAAGTAATTCCAGAGGCCAAGAATGATCTGCTTTGCTCCTGTGTACTTAAACTATCCACGACTAAGACCTAAACCAAGACCCACTTTTTGTGATTAGAAGCTTTTGATGGCAGCATCAAAACCGTATTACTTACGTACCCAGAGAGAATATAAATGGAGATATGGATTGATCTTTTGTGGTTTACATCGTTATCTCATCTATTAATAATCTGTTAGCCTTCTCATCTGTCTATTGCTTAGGTACAATTGTGTCACCTATTCGGCAGGGGTTCCCTGGATGCAAATTCCTTAAAGTTCCCGAAGGAAAACATTCACAACAGGCCCGTGACCTGGCACTACCACTCAGAGAGTCAAAAGAGGCGAAAAGACTCCCAAGTTTCCACCAAAAGTCCAGAAACAAGGCACTGTCTCCCAAAGCAAGGCTCAGATGCTCCACGTTCATTTCTTCTCTCTGAATGCCTCTGAAAATATTTGTGTTTAAGGAGTGGTGATATTTCAAGGAAAGGACTGAATGATTCAAACAAAACAAGCTGCACTACAAACACAAAGCTCTATCTCTACCCAGTGTAACAATTATCAACAAAGCAAACAAACCTCGGCATACATGCAACCTATTTAAATGAACACCTGCTTCACTGGACAAGGCTGAACAAAGTCAAGGAAGGGACTCTGCTGGGTCTGTGATGCACTGAGCAGTTAAGGATGGAAGATGCTTGCAAAGCTATGCGTGCCACAGCAGACAAATAATAAGCAGGCAGGTCACTTCTACATGTGGTTACCTTCTCTGAACAACCTGTCTCACCCTGTTGACCAGGTCCCACGTAAGAGTAAATGAGAAGGCAAGTTTTCAACTGTTCCCTAAATCTCAAGTGGTTCTAAGTGCTGTCAGTCAGCAAGGGCAGAGCCAGCAATACGGTCTGTTGTTTTAAGTGTGCAAGTTGTGTTGACGTAGTTCAAGCAGCCACAGCATTGTCAAAATCACCCTCAACAGTCACTTGCGCCAAAAATGTAGTCGCCGTGAGCTACAGGACTTAGCGTAAGAGGTCAATCAATAGCCAGTAAGATCTCCTATGATTTATTTAAGCTGAGAAAAACAAGGTGATATACAGCCAGCAAACCTTCTGGGTGTAGGATTGTTGCTCGTCCATCAGGAGCAGGAGGAGCCAGCGGGAGCCGGCCAGGGACTGAAGTTTTTTTCCTTTCGGCTGGATTGAGCCAACCACTCTGCCAAGTCGAGTTACGAGCGGTGACTCTGACGAGCACAGAGTAGAGGAATACCTAAAAAACAGGCTGGTTTTGAACTTCATGTGCTGGGCGAAACCTTAGGGGACTGGATTCAATGGCTGCTCTTACTGCAGGTGCTGTGAGTAGAGCCAACTGCCCAGGCACTGCCACATGGGGAGAAGAACCCGTCTCCTTGAAATCAGCAGGAGCGTCTGCACAGCAAAACATTTGTCAATAGCATTGGTTTCCATGCCTCAGTTTCTCACCTGTAAAATGGACACAATCGTTACTACCTTCGTCTGTTCCTGTCTATATCTAATGTGTGAGCTTTCTGTGGGTGGCAATGATCCAAATCTTGGCTCTCATTCCAGGGGCTGTCTCTGCGAATCCCTAGCTCACAGGCCCTGACCCTGGGGAGAGTCCGTGCCAATTAGAACTATGCTACAGGAAAGTATCCCCTTCCGGAGGGTGTTCCACCAGCCATCTACAAGATGGCTCCTACTTCCTGTGAAATCCCATCAAACTTCTGTGATTTCAGCATCTCCCCCACACCTCTTTCTTTCTTCTGTTTTCCACAAACATATCGAGCCGATTCTTTCAGGTTCTTTCAGAAGGAAATCTGGCGTCTCCTGAAATACACCCACTTCAAAATGCCTCAATAGTCTCACTGGGCTGATGCAAACTCAAGTCCCTTCAGTTGTCTTTCCTGCAGTAAAGCCTTCCATGCCCACCGCCCTTTCCTGAAAATCCCAAAGGCCACCCCTGGTCCTGCTTTGCATTAACACTCCAGTCCGTTTTCTTGCATTAGAGGAGGCTTCTTGCCATTCAATAGATCCTGCAGCAGACTTTGAACCCATCTGTTCTTCCTTTTTCTGGCTTACTGTAAAAGCAAGAAGTTGCTTAAGCAGATCACCAAGGATACATAAGACTTATTACTACTGTCTTTTGTTTGGTTCGCTATGGTTACTGTAGCTTCAGAGAATGCTGTCTAACTGAGATCCTTTCTTGATTATTTTAAAGAAGTCTTCCTTATTTATTCCTCTTTTCTCTTCCCTTTCTTTGAGGAGCTTTTGTAACAACAAATTCTCTGTAGCTTTTAAGATGGATTATTCCATCTTTGTGTCCTTTATATTACGAATGGTGCATGTGATTCCTAAACTGTAAACTTACTTGCTGAAGTTTCTCAATAAAAAAAAAGAAGCAAGCAAGCAAGCAAGCAAATATGTATGCACACTGCATATAGTTATACAAGCGAGAGCTGTGCCACGCAGCAGGTTAGTACAGCTGCTGAGTGACACCGGGAGATGCTCTGGAAAAAAACAGTAAGCCAGCATAGCTGTGTGTTGACATAAGCAGCAGAACTACTGCCCTTTTCGTGTCAGATATTATAATGATGGGAAGGGAAGCATCACAAATGAACTGCTGGAGATGGCTGTCCAGAATTCCTGAGCTGCTGAAGAAGATTTTATAGGAACCGACAGGGTGAGAGAGGAAGAAATTTTGCTCCACAGAGGAACTGAGAAGTAGCTTCTGCCACTGCAAGGAGTCCGTGACTCACCCAGGAGGAGCATTACAGAAAAACGTTCTCTGCTTTGGACCCCTTGTTTTCAAATATTTTACTGGAACCATTTTCATTCTTCCCAGTGGAATGATGCATTTCCAGTGAAACCGGGGTTCATCTCTTCCTTGTCCTTCATGAGGTCATTAGCACTGGTGCAACTTGGGAGAACGGGTTAAATCAGCTATGCATTTGAGAGAAAACACAGGAAAACGGACTGTATCCGTTTCCAGTCAAGGAATTCAACAGTCAAGGTTTTAATCACTTCTCAGTGCCCAGACTAGAACACCAAACAGGTGAGACTGGGGTCTTTCATTTACCTGTCCGCTATTAGGCATAATACAGCCACACCAGACCGGTCGCGTATTGCACGCGGTACAGAGCAGTGCACACAGCAGCCCACTGGGCCAAATTTCGCTTGCTCAGTAAACTCGTTGAGTAGCTGATTGATTTAGGCTTTATGCTGGAGATGGAGATTTTTAAGCCCCTGTGGAGTTCAGAGATGGTTCTCAAACCTAAAAACAAAGTTACAGAGCTGCTGAATGACTCCAGAGAATATGCTGCTCCTCTCATTCAGACTTAATGCCATGTCACAACTTGGGGGCAGCGAGTGTTTCCCATGCAGCAGACAGAAATTCTTCCTCATTGTCCCCAACCTCTGTGTCAGCGTGACAGTGGAGTCAAGACAATTCAATCAAAAAATAGTTAAGTCAAAGGTCTCCCCCTGGAGCCGTGTCTCTGCTGGATATCCCCATCCCTGATGCAGACATGCATCTTGAGAGAATTTAGCTATTGACATTTACTCCAAGCCAAAGAAAGTGTTGCCAAATTAGTTATTGTTTTATTCTGCAGGGAAGCAAGGAAGGGATTTTTTCTCATAGTGCTCTGGATTGTTCTACAGTAACATTTCTGCTCCCAAGTACACAGTATAGTAGTGGAGAGACTAATTTATTCCAGGTAGTCATACAAGGTTCACATAGAATGAATTCACCTTGAGAGGCTGAACTTCACTCAGCAGAAGAACAAGTTAAACTACACGGTTTTGAAGGGTTAGCAGTGCTATGAAATCTTTCTGGCACTTCCGAAAAAAAGAATCTGTTACTTAACACAGGCGAAACAACATATTTTCTCCCACACTCAGCCTGAACCATGTTAATGAATATAGTTACTTGGCTTGGAGCAAGACACCTAGCAAGGAAAACTCCAGCCCTTACCACTCACAACTCTAACACTTCTGGCATCCCCAGGCTTATTTTCCAGATACATCAGAGAGGCACCACTGTAAATCTAGAGGGACATCTACTCACCATGTTGGCAGTGACAGTCACCAGCTCTGATTTTAGCATTGTGGCCGACATCAGAGAAACTCAGCAGTATTTGACCCCATAAGAGAAGAGTCACGAGCTCAGGGCTGCACCAGACTGTCACAGACAGCTCACAGTTCTTTGCAGCATGTGTGTCTGTATGTGTCTCTGGGGACAGACAGATTCATTTATTTCCTACCTTTCAGGACAAAATCAGCTCACCTGCCCCTCCACTGAATTCATCAGCTCACACTCTAAGGATATATACAATATGCTGCCTCGATTCTCAGGACTGGCAAAATCCAATGTCAAGGCTGTGGCAGAGAGCTTCCAAGGCTGTAGTTGAGGAGACCAAGACAGCAGAAGCTCGGCATCTTCTCTCAGCTCTTTTGCCAGCACCAGGTGCACTTGGCTTCAGATAAAGCGGTGCAGCTAGCCCTGGGGAAAGTGGGGTATCAAGGAGCACAGCCAGCTCCCAGCCCCTTTCCTCTCCCCTCCCCACTGCTGGGGTGCACTTCTGCTGTCAAAGCTAGTTTCCCCACTTTCAGGTGGCCAAAGGTAGGTGCTGCTCGGAGAGAAAGGCCATCCATCCCTCACTGGGGCAGAGGAGCTTCCTTCAAGACGTGTCTGGAGAAATCACTCCTAGTCCCTGTGGCTTTATTCCTCTCCTGCTCCCCTGCTCTGTTGTCTGAGGCAACCTTTATTTTGTCTGTGCCTGAGGCTGGACCTGATGAAAGCTGAAATGAGCAGGAACTACTCATGTTGTTTTCAGAGGAGGGATTTCAGGCAAATAAGTTGTATTTACCAAAACTGGAATCTGTCCAGGATGCTGAGTGAAAATGGTACAGAGCCTCTGACACAAAGGAAACCAGGAACTCACCTTTTACGGTTATTTCCAAAAGTCAAAATGAAGCACGTGCAGCAGCAGCAAAGTATTGCCTGTTCCCTGCCAAGTGCTACAGATCCAGATGGAAACCTGCTACCCCTTGATAACTGAGCACCACCCCTTCTCTATTAGCCCTTTCTCTCCCCGCCTGCACCTGCACTACCCCGGGACAGCAGGGAGCATCACTGACCCTGTGCCATTTACAGCGACTGGCTGCACACCCGGCTGTCCCCACTTCAGGGGAAAACCCAGCCCAGGAGCAAAGGAATAACGACACTGCTTTCCCATAGTTTCTGAACCTGGATGGTCTGGAAACCGGGAGCGCAGGCAATATACTGGAGTGCCCCTGCGCCAGGGCAGGCAGAGGCTTCCTGAAGGACCAAGACCTTTTCCAGTATAATTTACCGAGGGCAGGCACCAAAGCAAAGTGGCTGTGGGCACCAAAGCAGCAATCCAGCTGCAGAAATGCCACTGTGATTCATGCAGGGTGGAAGCAAGTTACTGACAAGTGGCGAGGATTCAAGGTCACTCCTAGGACTACCCTGCAGGCTCCAACACTTCCACACCTTTCCATTTCCTGCGTGATTGTTTCCTGTCCTGGGAGCAAGGTTAATCTCAGCAGTCAGCCCCTCAGCAAAAAGTGGCAAGAAGTGAATGGAAAACAGATTGCTGGCTTCAGCTACAAGAGATAAGACGACATGCTTGGATGAGTTTGCGTCTGACTCCTCTTGGTGACTCTAAATTCCTAAGCCAGCAGAGGAAAGAAGGCTTAACTCTTAAGATAATTTTCCACCTTCTTAAGCACAGAACTGTTAGGCTCCCACAGAGATTTTTACATTTAAAAGTGGAAGGGGCAGGGAAAATCAAGTCTTATTTCAGCTAATGCACAAAGAAAGATGGACCTATGCTACAGCTTTGATTCAGACCTTCAAGAAGACCTTCAAGAAGGATCTTTACTGCAAGAAGAGACAAAACTAACAATAAATTTTCTCCACCCCTCTCCATATATACAAGACAAGGAACTAATCTGTGTTTGCTCTATGGTAACACCTAGAGCCATATCAGGTCGTCTTTTAGAGGCATGGTACAAACACATTATCACGGACAGTTCCTGCCCCAAGCCTTACAGTATAAATAGACAGATTAGACAAACAGAGGGACAGGAAACAGAGATATGGAAAAGCTGTGACAACAGCAAGCAGAAAGACAGCAACAAAGCCCACTCTCAGCTACACGGTGACATTTGCAACATATGGACTGAACCTAGAGGCAAGGAGAAGCAAGAGCACCTGCAGGACAGGGGAAAAATCAGCTTGTTTTCAGCCAGCATAAAGCTAGCTGTGACACACCCAGGGACCAACTGCAAAACGACATTCTGATACACTTTACAGTGGCAGCAAACAGTCCTTTTCCTGCTAACCCAGAGAGACAAGAAGAAGGTGGCTAGGGGGCAGGAGATGGCTTCTTTCCTGGCTTTCCCAGCACTCGGCTGCCTGCTGCTCCATGTCAGGGTGTCCAGGGAGCCAATATCTCAAAAGTCATTAATGCTTCTTCCTACCTTTCCCTCCCGTTGTTCACAGCACACAGCAACAAGGCAAGGAAAAAAAGCACCAATGTGCACCTGAGTCACAGACAGAGCAACTACGGAAAAGCGATGCCTGTACAGGTGCAGAGTAACACTCGCCCTTTTGCGGCGTTAAAACTCGAGGGATCGCTTTCTCCTGCTCTTTCTCCGTTTCCTGCATGAGGCCAGCTTTTATCCCAGCAGACTCTTGCCTGCAGAACACACCCTGCCAGTGCACGTGGGAATCAGAGAGCCTTACTTCTTTGTTCACTGTTTGGTTTTTGCAAACAAACCATTCCATGCATGCCACAGAGGGTATATTACCAGGTGATACAAATACTGGGGCCTGGAGCACGTTAACTTGATCCTGTTTGGTCTGCACCGATTATCAAGGTGATATCAGCTCAAGGGGCTACAAGAACTCATTCCCTGTTACTCTGTTGTATCTGATACAGCTCGCCCCTCTCCAGAGCACACAAAGCTAGTGACTGCACATGTCTGAGAGTTAATATTTGCTTTGCAATGTGAGAGTTAAAAATAGCTGTTTGTTAAAGAGTCTGCTGGAAAGGTCTTCTGCTCTGCCCCAAGCACACTCAAGGTTTCCGCACTCAGGACTCCTTTTTTCACCCTGCTTTGCCATCCTGCCCCCAACTTCACAGTCCTTTCTCACATTTCTCACAGGCTTCAATAATTAAAAACCCAGTTCCTGTGACATTTAGACAGTGAACCCGTTACAGTCTACGCGGAGGGCTATCAAACATGTGACCACCCAACATATGTGAGAGCACTGCCTCAAAGCTACTGCACAGCTACTGAGTCCATCGCAGCGGTGCAGCTTGGAAGAGCGCGGCAGCTGAGGATCACTGGCAAACCCACATCTCCTCACACACTTCCATTCCTCAGCCACTCCTCTTTCTATTGTGTTCCTGGTATTCAGGGTGCCACTCATCATCCTCGTCACCATCTCCATTCTGGTCATTGTGGCAGGAGCCAATGCAGCATGCACCAGCTTTACCCACAGAGATGAACTGAACACCTAGCGCTTAATGTTTCTCACCCAGTGTCCCAGAAAAAGCTGGAGATGGGCCCGTAGTAACAGTTGTGATTATTAAAACTGAGGCGAGGTACTGTTAAGAGACTGCCTGAACCCTACAAACCTTAGGATTTTGAGTCAATGACATCAAGTGCTCCCTAATCCTTTCCATAGGCACCTGTACAGACACCTCATACCATCTCCAAACAGCCCTTCCTGGTGGTTGTGGTGTATCCCTCAAACTGTGGGATGTCATGGACCAACGTTCGCTGACAAACCAAAATGTAAAATGTGCAAGGACTGGCCCACCTCAAGAAATGTCACCTTTTGCACTGAGTGCAAATGGATAGGCATAGGAACATGTTATTATTTCTTTGCTGTTGGCAGTTTCTTTTGCTTCGCATACTCTCTTCTCACAGCATGACCTTACATACCCTCCCTCCTCCTGTCCTTGCCATCTAGGAAAACAAACCAGTTGGAGACGCGTCTGCAAAACTGCCTTTGTTACCTACTCCAAGGACAATTTTTCAAGCCTGGGGAAAGCCAAACCTAGCATCACAGGAACTGCCGTAGTAGGAAATCTAGTTATTTCTTTAATCTCCCTCCTGTTTGTTTGTGCTGGGGTAGAGTTAATCTTCATAGTAGCTAGTATGGGACTGGTTTGGATTTGTGCTGGAAGCAGTGTTGATAACACAGGGATGTTTTAGTTACTGCTGAGCAGTGCTGACGCAGAGTCAAGGCCTTTTCTGCTTCTCACTCCACCCCACAATGAGAAGGCTGGGGGTGCCCAAGAAGCTGGGAGGGGACACAGCTGGGACAGCTGACCCCAACTGACCAAAGGGATATTCCATACCATATGATGTCATGCTCAGCATATAAAGCTGGGGGAAGAAGAAGGAAGTGGGGGACGTTCGGAGTTATGAAGTTTGTCTTCCCAATTAAACGTTACGCGTGATGGAGCCCTGCTTTCCTGGAGATGGCTGAACACCTGCCTGCCGGTGGGAAGCAGTGAATGAATTAACACCTGCCTGCCGATGCGAAGTAGTGAATGAATTCCTTGTTTTGCTTTGCTTGCATGTGCGGCTTTTGCTTCTCCTATTAAACTGTCCTTATCTCAACTCATGAGTTTTCTCACTTTTACCCTTCCGATTCTCTCCCCCCATCCCACCGGGGAGGAGTGAGCCAGTGGCTGTGTAGGGCTTGGTTGCGAGCTGGGCTGAAACCATAACACTATTCTAAAAACAAGGAGCAAATGACAACATTTGGAACTTGCCTTTCAATCCTCGTTACATAGCACTGCCTTGTGCCCTTTTTTTACAGGATGCTTTACACATCTTCACAGACTTTTGTATTACTTTTCTATACTTGCTTTTATGAGCTATATTGCCATAACCCCTAGAGGTTGTAGCTTGACGGTGACCAACTGCCATGAGACTTACTTTGCATCGTGACTTTTTGAGGTAACTGGAAAATATTTCCATGGAAGAAAATACGGTCGAGATGTACGCACCCGTGATCGGTTCGGAGAAGGCAGAAGACAACCGCAGGCTTTCAAAGTACAGTTGTTGAGGGGTTTTTTCACCACATGATTAGACAGTGAATTTCCTGCCTTGGCATATTGCTCACATGAATTCAAAACAGAAATGCCAAGAAAATCTGCCCTGCAATCAGGTAATTCCATAAATGAGGTAAACCTAAAGCTACGGGATTTTCTGGCTACCAGAACAGGTAGCATTTATCTCTCCTGGAGATAGATCCTTGGCCCCAGCATGGGCAGTTACTGCTTTTGATGTTTCCCACTTCTCCTTCCCTTATTTCCCTTCCCCAGTATTAACACTTCCATTACTCCCGTTATTACAAATAACAATAATAATAGTAATGACAACAGTAATAACGATCCTCACGATCTTTCCCTCCATTAGTTAATTTGACCTTTCAGCACCATGGAAAGACAGCAGGAAGTATTGTTTCTAAATTAAAGAGGAATAAAAACAGAAGCAATGTTTATGTAACTTTTCCAGGGTCACAGAAAGAATCACACATTAGCGCTGGAGTAGCACTCTCTACTCTGACTGCCAGGTCACGCTATACTGATGCCAAATGATACTCCCCCCTTTAATATTTCTACCCTGTCCCCAGCATTGAGACATTTTCTCTCATGGCAATTTTCCCTTTTCTACAACCAAAAGGAACTGCTTTTGGATGTCCTTCCATCTGTATTTCTGGTTCGCCACTTGTCTCCATAGTTTTCATTCTTCTCTATTTGCTGTGGTTGTCCTCTCCCTCATTGTGCTATTATTTCCCTTTCTTTCTTTTGCCCTATATTCCCTTCTTCATCATGCTCCTCCTTCCTCCCTGAGACTACTAATACAAACTAATAACCACTACGTGGTCTATATCTGAGAGGAAAAAAACCAGATGATGCAGCAGAGCCATGCTTGACGAACTGCCTGGAGCTCTTGCCAGGCATTCAGTAGCTGCCTAAGGGATTTAGGTATTCACTTCTCACTCATTTTAATGAGAATCAGACATCAAAATTTTTAGGGACTCTTTGAAGATCGAAGCTTAGAGCAGCCAACAGCAATTAAAACACAGCTCAACATCAAGAGACGTGTCCTTTAGGGCAAGAGAGTACTGCTGGCATCCCTAGGTAATGAGAAGGAAATGCTAACGGACTCTCCAGAAGTAGCTGGGCTGGCAGCTCGGTGCTTTTTGACTCACTGCCAGGTCACACACACTCCACAATAACGCAGCGAGAACTCCCCTCGGACCAGATAATGACAACAGCGTGCAGCTTAGAGTGACGGTGCCAGTATGAAAGAGGAATTTTACGGTCCAAGCCATTGTCATCACATCACACTTGGCAAACCCTTTCTTTTTTTCCCCCAGCCTTCTATAATTATTAAAAAGTCTTCACAAGTGAATTTAGTGCCCATGAAAGATGCCAGGCTCACAGCCCTGGAGATTCATTTTCCTTGCCTACAGATCAGCTTGTCACCCTTCCTCCCTGCCCCCTTCTCCCCGCTGCACCTCCAATGTGTTTTAGCGCTTTCTTAAAGCTTTCTTGAAGGAACAGCGTCTTGAAGACAAAAGGAAGACTATTTCTCTGAGATCCTCAGTGAGATGGCAAGCTCCACAGATCCAAGTGCAGCAGCTATTTTTTAAAAATGGGCATTTGTGCAGCAGAATGTATTTCTTCTCGTTCCCCACGCACTGGAGCATGGGAGCAGATCGTACACAGGCATGGCTATCTGCAGGACTGGTCTTCATGTGAAGAGCAGTTCACAGCACCATCTATGAGAGTCTTCTCGCCCTAAATCGACCCATTAAAAGAACTCCTTGGCAGCATTTTCTATGACACTACTGTAACCCCCAAATAGTAATGAATCATAATCAAATACTGGGAAATGATCGAAAGCACAGGAGGGAGCACAGCAATCGTTTTAAATTTCATACAGGAAGAATGAGTATCTTCAAGATCAAAGTGTCCGTGTACTTCTGACCGCCATCCATCTACTGCTGTGCACACGTACTTGCACACGCACATGATCCTGTGACTTTGTGCCAGGACAGGCTGGCTGAGCATTTGAGAACCTCCTCCCCACAAACCCACATGAAAGTGTGCAGTCTTAGCTGAGCAGGAGCATTTTCCTAAACAGAGTTCTACCAGGCTATCCAAATGGAAAAGAGCACGGGAACTGAAAAGCCTGTTCTTGCTCAGGCCTTGTGGATGTCTTGCAGGGCTTCGTGGTCCTACTGGGAGCAGCAGGGAGATGGAGGAATAAACTCTGCGAGGGAGACACACAGCTTTGGTCGGTTTGTTCAAATCCCTCACCCTGCAGCCACTATCCTTGTCCCCTGCTGCCACCCGGCGGCAGTTCGAAATTCAAGGGACAACTGCTTTTCTCTGCGCTACTATCCCGTTTGTAGCTGGCGGGATTCAGTGGTGAGGGATGCTTTTCTAATGATGGGCTAAAAGAGCAGCTCATGTAGTGTTAATGAGAAGAGGAATGAAACCCTGTCAGCAAAATCCTAAGTCTGAATTTCACCCTTCAAACCTATGGGCACTGTTTTCATTAACAGGAGTTATGCATAGTGGCAAATTAATCTGAAAGGCCATTCAATTATTACTGTTGTCGTGAAAATAGAGCAGTTGCTGCACTTAAACCAGAGTGAATATCTCAAAGGTTCAAAGGCAGATGCATGAATAAATTTTATGGTGTGGAAAAGCAAGAATAAACTGCTAAACAGTGGCATTTACCTTATTTCTTAATTTAGATATTGAAAACCCAGTCAGACTGACCAGGGAATGCTGCAGTCCTCTGTCTAATTACAAAATGAGAGAAAAGGGGTCCTGACCTCTTCAGCCTGTCTGGCTGATATCTTTCAATCCTTCCCACTCCTCCAGCCATGATCTCTGTGATCTCTTTGCTCTGCAGGTCTCTAAAATTTTTGCTGATAGTACCCTTCACCTTGTGGTTCAGAGCATGTTCCCTATCAGTTTGTCCCGAAAGCACCTTAGGCTGCTAAACATTGGATAACATTCATGTTAATAAGCACTGAATTCATTTTGTTTGGGCTCCGTGTCAATTCCTTAACTAGTGCCCAAGAGGCCAAGTGCACCCTCGAATCCCCTGCCCACATGTCAGCCTAAATGTCTTCAACCTGCACATGGAGGGTTTTTTGCCAGCTCAAGAAAACGTTAGAGCAATTTTGAAAGTAAGACGATAAGAGCAGGCTTAGCTAGAGATTAGCAAGGCATTTCAGAGCAATCCAGGAACTTTCCTGTTAATTTTACACTGCAGATGTGGACATTAATAATGCAAAAGCTGCTAGGGTATGCAAGGATGCATATTTGTTCTCTTCTACCTTAAAAAAATCCCTTCAGATATGGGTAACAGGGAAAGGTATTCCCTAAAGCCACTCTCACAATAGAAAAGCAAAGATACTAGTGCCTGCTCTCTGCATTTCTTTTACAGGTATCCTGACAAACGATGCATGGGAAGAGCTCCTTGTCCTTATAAAGTATAGTGCCTGTTTTCCTAAGCTCCAGCCTTTATCCTCTCAAGAGGGCAGCAGTTTTTCCCCCACCCAAGTCCTCTCAGCAGACACAAGCTTTCCAAACCACTGCAGCCCTTACGGATGTGCAGGGATGACTTTGAACTTACTTAGTTCGGGATCGCCAGCAGCAGAGCTGAGTCTGGAGCTCAGATTCCAGAATATGCCCCAGACAATCAAGTTAACAGCTCAGGCAGTAAGGCTCTGCTCTATTTTGTCCTGTCCCAGCTGTACTAGTAGCACTGAAGTTCATTAAGATACGTGCACAGCACCTATCCTTCTCCCTGCTTGAATCCGCAGAAGTAGGCACTTCTTTCCTGGAACTGTCTTATCAAGCCCTTCTTTTAAGGAAGTGGATTTATAGCTGCATTTCCAAGTTCATTCATTCATCAAGCCAAACACTTTTTGGCAAAACTATTTTTAGCTGCAGTAGACACATAAATGAATTTAGCTGCAGTTCAGGTTGAGGCAGGTCCAAGTTTTCAGGGTCTGCTGACAGGTGCCATGGAGATGGATGAGGTAAACATACCTTAAAAACACCAGGCACATTGCCCACTGTCTTCCTCCTTCCTGCATGCCAGAGAGCTCTTGCTCTTAAGTTGTCTTTTGAAACTGTTCTCTGTGTGAAGACAAACTCAATATTCAGTCCAGATGGCTGCTAACTTTGTGGAAGCTTATATTTACACCTTGCCCTCCATCTAAAATGCAGGGCTTACACCCACCAGTATGACATGTAAATGCCTTTCTAGAGTAAGGGTTTCAAATTCTTATTCTGCTGTATATGCCAGGGAAAAGTCCACCACAAGCATCTCAAATACAAACTGAAAACGTGCATTCCCTTCCTGCCTTCTCCTCGACTTGGTACCATTTCCTGGTTTCTCACAGTTCTCTCAATTTTTTTGCTGCTCTTCTGTTTCCAAAAATGTCATTGAAAATAAACTGATAGGACAAACAACTACAAGATTCCCACTAACAAGGGCAATGTGAAATGACCTATTTGGCTATCGGCAGCGGAAGGCCCTTGATCTCAGGAAAGAATTGGATTACAAAGGCACGTTTTCCATAAGTACTGCTAGGCTTACTCTAGTTTTATACCTAAACTAGGGCAGCACACAAAAAGTGACCTAACTCCTGCACCACGAGAAGGCCCCTTTGACTTGCTGGTCTCTTCTCTTCTTGCATGTAGTGTTGGGGCCCGGACGTATCAGCATTAAAGACACGAGGGGATGTATGAATGTGTATGGGCTTAGCTGGACCGGGTACAAGGAACACTTTACATCTGAATATTGCACAACCTTTTCCATTTTCTTGGCTTCAGTCTTAAGCACCGAAGAATCATATTTCTTGCACAATGGGAGCAGTCAAGAGCATCCATCGGGCCCTCATTCCTTGGCAGAAGGTAATTCAGTCTGACAGCCAGGATGAGGCCTTCTCAGAGATGCTTCCCCTCCGAAATCTGTTTGATTGATTTTACAGAGCACACTTTTGTGACCACGCAGCTACGTGAAGACTGCATGCTCAGAATGCTACCTGAATGGGGCACAGGGGCTCACTGCGTGTGCTGTTTACACAATGCACTGGAAGCTTTACACTTGCATCTTGGGGATGGGGAGGAGAAAGAAGGGGAGGGGAGCAGAAATAACTAGAAAGGAAGGGAATGTGCCTGCTAAAGCCAGTCGTTACACATTGGCTAAACAGCATTTCTTTAATTGCCATAGCTCCAGGGGCTAAGGCAGCAGGCACATGTTTTTATAAGCCGAATCATACATTAATGAAAATCCCAGGACATTCCTGTAATAGCAGAGGCATTAATGGTAACTGGGACGCTGGCCAAATTCCAGCGAAGGTAACTACATTCTATTTCCCTATGGTCTCCCCGCCACTTCAATGAATATGGTCAATTGTTTCAGCTCCAAGTTGCTCCACAGCATCCCTGAGATCAGCTGCCATACCCACAGCATCCTGTACAGTTCTCTGGGATATCATTCTCACTTAAGGAATCTTTGCGGAATTTAAAAATAGGTCCTGTGAATGATGAAAATGTCCCCTCTGGCAAACAAGTTTGCAACAACAGCTTTGAGTCAAACAAGCTGCAGAAAACTTTAGAATTGCGTAAAAGTTCTAAGAGGGAAGAACAAAAAGTACACTCGAAACCTCAAGGCAGAAATATTGTGGCAGACACTGCTCAGGCTGTTTGAAATTAGTTTAACTAATATCCTTCTGGGGACTTGACCAAGCATTGCTAAATTCAGTATATATCTTTTCCATTTAATGGGGTTTGGATAAAGCCTGTCCAGAAGTATTTTTCAGAGAAAAAGTCCTCCCACTATAAGGGGGCTTGGAATGGGATTTCACTGTGCTATGACTAAAGATGGCCAGTAGCAACCCTTCCTCAAGGCTTTCAAATCCAAAGCAAACCCCCACTTTGAACCCTGAAATTTGCAGCCTCCTCTCTATGACAGCCTGATCCACTACCTCGGAAAGCAACCCTTGTCCGTGCTAGGCCTGGCTTAATCCAAAAGCAGTGAGCAGTGATTCACAAGACCAACTCTATTGCTGTCAGCTGGGCCACTGACCCTATGCATTAACCCTTGTCTATGCTAGGCCTGGCTTAATCCAAGAAGCAGTGAGCAGTGATTCACAAGACCAACTCTATTGCTGTCAGCTGGGCCACTGACCCTATGCATTAAAAACCTCCAGAACCTAAATTATGATGTAGATCTTGGGCAAGATTTTTCCCAGCTTTTTTCACACCAAGCACCACCACAGCCCTTCAATGGTTCCTCCACCACTGCGCAGAGTGAGAGCAGCAAGACCTGTGACATGACCCTGGACTCACATCCACTAGGTCGATGGCAGGGTGTCTCATGGAGGGGATAATATTTCCCTGGCAGGAGAAGAGCAAAACTGCAGGGAAATGGGACAACAAACCTTAGGGCTGTCAGTCTGACTTTACAGCTGTCCCAGCAGAGACTTTTATGAACGCTAATATTGAACTACTGCTGTTTACTCTCACCCTTGCCAACGTAATAATTAAAAATGTAGAGTGCTGGCCCTTTGAAAAGCTGCACAGAGCAACAGTTACAGTAAAAATCCCAGCATCTGTTCCTCAAGCTGAATTAGGACCAGAGCCAGCTGACCTTCTTTTTGTTGAATCTCCCTTTTGCTGACAGGACAGACCTCCAGATTTGCCCAGAGGCTTAGCAGTTTGATTCTCTCCTGCATTTTGGCCCTTACTGGGGCAAGGATTAATACCTTAATCACATGGATAGCCAAAATACGGAATTTCTCACTATGTATGAAAACAGCACAGTGATGGTGGTGGCCTCTTGACCATTACTGTTGGCACAATAGTGGATCCTAGAGATCCCTACCAAAATTATAGCTGCAACAGTATGCTTGTGTATGTCTTCACAGAGCTAAAAAATTTGCAAAGCATAGATAGGGATGGAGTGCTATGCTATCCATTTCTCAGGTGAAAATGTGGGCAGATTGAGGGATTTGCTGACTGCATAAAACAGCCTGCAATTGCCCCCAAAACTGAACCAAGACATTCCTCAGTCCTAGCCTGGTGTTTAGCTTCCAGGTTGCCCTTTCCTTTGCCTTAGAAATTCACTCAGGAATCCCAGTCTTGATGAATCAGAAGCTAGATAAAATAAACTTGCCCTCCTCTCTTCCTTACTAGAATTCCTCCCCAAATCAGTAAGACAAAGAGATGCATTTTAATAGGCCTTGCTGCACAAGACTCAGGCTTGCTTAACTAGCAGCTCTGGGGACAAGGAATTAAGTTTCTTATAGTGCTCGTGCTCTCCACTGCCACCAGCTCACGATTGCTGCAATGGGACAGCTGGCGCAGCTGCACAGCGACGTTTACCTGAATGCCCAACAGAGGCATGTGACGATGTGTGCCACAGCGCTCAGCTCTGTGCTATCTATCTAAGTACTGAGGGAGTCCATATTTTTGAGTTGCTTTTGCTGCACCCCAAGGGACCAAATCTGTTCCTGGTAACTCACTCCAATTTATCTTTTGCTTCCTTTTTCCCCACTCCTTTTAGATGGGTCCTTTTAAGTGACTACATTTCAGCCATCAGTCTCCCCCCAGGCAGCACCTCAGCTGGCATAAACCACTGAGACACCCTCACTTCACAGGACTTCTGATGGCTACAGAGCTCTTGCAAAACCAGTCCTCTATACTTGCCACTTGTATTGTCACCATTTGTCACGAGAACTGCCTTCATTTTGCATGTCCATCTATTGGGAAGTTGGTTTCAATTATTGATAAAATGTATGCATATAAACACCACAACCCGGATGTGGCTTTCAGAGGAGCCCGGGTGATTCTGGTCGGTGTATGATCTCAGCCTGCTCATCAGAGGAAGAGATGTTTTTCAGTCAGCCGTCCACCTGAAATACGTATCGTCACTCAGTGTCCTGATTGATTAACTAAGTGGGGGCTGAAGGAACAGCATGTAGTACTTAGCTAATTACACTGGTCGAGATCTTTTGTTCTGCTACCGCTGGATCGCCTCAATTGATTCTTTCAGTCCTTAAACAGCTTTGTGGGCTGTATGCCTGGGCAGAATAAGGTCTTTTGTCATACTTCAATGAACAAAAACGTTTTAAATCCTCTCCTTCTCCCTCCACTCCAAGTAGCAGCAAGGGTAACCTTGGTACAAGGACAGCTGTATGTGACTGATCAGTATCTGTCACCTGCTTTCTTGGATGTGATTGCAAATGCACTCCTCTCCCCACGTGAACATACTCCTCCTACTAGGCTGTGGGAATTTACATGCTTCACAACATCGGCTCTCCGGTCTATCAGTCTATTGAAGATATGTATTGCTGCCTCCACCTCCATGGGCTACAGTGGATTTAAGTCTTGAAGACTTCTTCTAGAACTCAGATAGGCTCTGACAGCTAAAAACGTGTTAAAAGCAATCACAGCTATTTCTATGGACCCTCAAACCAATAAATAAGTCTCCGATATTGGCAAACTAAGAGTACAGTCCAGCTGTTAAAACCTTCAGCAACTTTGTCTAGCCCAGACCCCTGAATACACATACCTTTTGTAAGAAACTGAATCATCTAGAGGCCAACACTATGGAATTGATATCAAATGAGCTCTGTTACAAACAAAACAGCATTACCTCCTGTGTCTGCTTTTCTCTTTCATCCCATCCTCCCCTAAGTGAGATATTCTTTGTGACCAGGATTGTCTCTTGCTGTGTGCTTTGGTTATGCCTAGAGCAAGATGCTCCTGAGAACAAATCATGCTCCCTTCTGCTCTCCTGAGAGCAAACGCTGCCTTAGCACTAACACAGTCATAGCACTAAATACAGCCACCTTGACACTGCACTGATAGTTTTATAAATTAAGTGTGAGTGTGCAATAAGAATTTTTAAAAATGTTTCTGATTTCACCTCTCAAACAGATTAACAGTTTGATTCCTGATCTTACCTTCCCTTCTCTGCAAGATACTAAGAGCAGACATTATCAATCCAAAGATAGCTAGAGGTATGGTAGGAAGCCAGAAAAGAATCTGATTTGGTTTCTATGAACAAATACTTTACAACAGGTTTTGTCAGAAAAAGTCCAACCGTACCTGGCAGTGCTCAACACTGAATCCTGATGCTGTATTCTCACAACTGATCACCTTCCTGCCCAGAAGTACTCGTAAGGTGAGTGCTGAGCAAGTCTTAGAAAATCTTGCAAGCACAAATCACTTGTGAATGCAAATCACTCGACGATTTGTCCACAGAAAGCCTTTGAAGTATCGCTTTTCTAAGATTTTACGTTTGTGACCCTGAGAAAGTAGTTATAAGGCTTATCCCATTTGCTTTATGAGCTTGTAACAACTTCTGCAAGGACATAACTGATTCCTACAATTTTCCTACAGTTTGTTAGTCAAGTTTGTAAATCCCATAAACCCCATGAGATAAATTTCTAGATTATGCTGCCAGAAAAAGCAGTTGCAAACATTCAGCATAATAACACAGGTTCATGATTAATTAATTCCTGCATAAACCAATCTGAACCTTTATTTTTTTTTTTAAATAAAAATAAAATCCCACCTTCAGTTTAAAATTTCCAAGGATTAAGAAGTTGCTGCGGTAGACTTGTTAAACTGTTCCGCTGATAAATAGCCCTTCACAAATAAAAAGCTACCCCTTGTTTCTAATCACATCTTTTAGCTTCAGCATCCAACCACTGGTGATGTGTTTTTTGTAGTTAAACTGAAAACACTTAATATGCAATTTAAAACGTGAAGCATCAGGATCAGCAGTGTCTTACTGAAGTTCTCCACAAAATGCCTCCTAGTCAGTTAATCTAATAAACTTCTGCATATAATGAAGATTTTCTCAGCATTGTCCAGAGTCATTAAACCTGGCATAGCCTCCTAAAGTACAAGTAGTAAAATGCATACATCAAGACCAAGCTATAACTGTGTTCTGCTCTATGTGCCCATTCTCCAGAGCTGAATATTTTTCAGCTGGCTGAGTTTCAGATGGGAACTAAAGTGATTAATAAATGAAAAGACTCTTATCATCCATTCCTGTGCTCAAAGCCCCTAAACAATTTTGCCCTGACACTTGCCAATAAAGTTGTAATAGCTCATAATACATGCTTCATCACTTACTGAGATTCACGATCAAAACTCAAAATTTATTTCGGTAATAAGGGCAAGATCCATTTCTTTTCCAAAGTAATAGACTTGGGGAAGGAGAGAACACCTTGGGACTAACAAGCAGTTGTTAACCTTCCGTGATCAGAAAATAAAGGCATACTGCTCTTTTGTAGCTGCTATTTACACTGAATGGTCTCCACGTCAGATTTGTTCCCTTTGAGTTAGAGTAAGTTGGTTTGAGTGCCAGCTTGGCGTGTCTGAAACGCTAATTGTCTTGTTTCCATTTCACACATCATCATCACAATAACATTTCTGAAACTGGAAGACAAATGCCAGTTTGACTGATAAGGCAGACTGAAATACAGCCAGATAACCTGCAGGTTTATTACAACTTCAAATATGGCTTTTCCCTGTCTTAAAAAATTAAGACTCTGGCAAAACTGCAACCCTAGTGCTTTGGTTTAAAAACTATTGTTTAGAACAATGTCTTTTGCCCAAATACACACAGTATGTTTAGATGTCTGTTGCCTTTTGAGATACTCTAGTATCTCATATTCTCATAGTCTCATAAATGCTTCTTTCATTCAGGAAGCACAGAGAAGTCATCAATGCAGAGCAGTATAAAGGCCCACGTCCCCAATGGATGCAGGTGAAATCAGTTTGGAGTTTGGCACCAAAATACTACATGTATATATATTTTCTTACAGATCTTAAAGTGCTATGAGAACAGAACACATTTCTAAAATCAGAATTTGACTATCTGATCAATGGGGAAGAAAAAAATGCATCCAGATCACCTAATGTGATAGGAAAATGCATTAAAATCAGTTAACACACCATTTTCCTTACCAGTCAAAAACCAGAGGCCACATTTTAAAATCTAGTGGTTCTTGCACTGTCTAGCAGAAGTTTAAGAAGTTGGCCATAGGATTCACTCTATTCAGATGGTTCGCTGGATTCAGGGTATTAAAGCCATATAGCATACAGAGTCGAGCAGCCCAGGTCATGTTAACTGAACTTCAAAGGCATTGGAGTTATTCTGGTTCCCTTAGACCGGAAATGTATCTGTATATGACCACCCAGCTCCTTTTCTTGGCATGTTTGAACCTCACATATAAAAAGAAACCGCAAGTACTTTTAGCAGATTAGGTTTTCCCGTGCCCACAGAGACCGAAGACTATGCCAGAACAGCAAACATCACAGCAGCATTTTACATCCTTGGTAGCTGGCAATCAGCAAAGAAGAAATCCAATACCAGCCAAGTTGGTACAAAGCTAAGAAAAAGAACCAAAAGGGAACTTGCGAGTTCCAGGGATCTTAGTTACCCAGCAAACCACCTCCTTCTCTCATCAGAAAGCACAAGCTCCCACTGGCTTCATTCTCCCACTGTTATTCTCTGAGCACCATAAGATCACAACTTACAAACGCCTTTTGTGGAGCCTGGATTCTGCTTCTCCCAGATGGTATTTACTCAGTAGCTTTCACAAATGCTCAAAGACAAAGATGAAGTGCTAAGGAACATCCCGCAATTGCCATTTCACCCCCACACTCACCCTCATCCCTGACTATCTGCTCTCTGCACGTCTCCACCAACTGCCCTTCTAGCACTTAAAGGCCTTGGGAGAAGGCTGACACATTTGGTAATTCCATCTTTTTTGTCTGAAGTGTCAGGCTAAGATGTACGGTAGATACGATAAATGGTAACGCTGATACTTGACACTGCTTGTTCACCTTCTCACGAGGAGGAGAAAGAATCATAGAGGAATACTGTCTGTTAATAAAGCAGACCACAAGCAGTTATTACAATCAGGTTTCATATACTGTATTAAGCATCCTGCAAGTTTACATATACACAAACCCTGAGAGAAATTACTTACGACACACAAGCATACATAAATGTGAGATTTACATGGTCATATTGTCCTTTGTTAATAATCAGATGCAAGCAGAAGCGAGAAGCTGAGAGTCCCTATAAACTACCTAGGCGTTCAAAATCAATACAGCAGAAAAGAGGATAGAGTTGAAAAATATAACCTATTGTTTTCTACCCTCAACGTTAAGAATAAAAAGCGCATGAAACAGCAAGAGCTGAAAAGGACAAACATTGACGTTAGTTTAATTACCACATTTCATTATACACACCAGAATCTCAGCCCATTCGATAACACTGGATCTTACAAAATATTCTTGTCTCATACCATTCATTACAGCAGCTTTTTGTATTCTACAGACACCCCATCCATAGTACAGTCTAAGAAACTTTCAGTTTTGGAACCATTTTTCCAACGATGTAAGTATTTACGCTATTGGTTAATCAAATTCTTTTGTGATCCCTTTCAATCTCACAAGCAAACATGGAAATGGCTGATCTTTAAGCAAATGTCAGCCAACAGATATTTCTTCTTTCTCACTTGGAACGATGATAAGAAGTGCTCCTTGCCAAACCTGCCTTTTCAAAGGAAAGACTCCTCTCTGAAGAAAACCTGTGTGGGTCTTTATTTGGGTAGCAAAAGAACTCACTCAACTAAATGACTTGATGCATTTATTAGTTTCTCTGCATTTCTTCCCTGTCTCCTCCTCTCTGAAATGTCCGTTCAGAAGTTGAATGTACTGCTGAAGCAGTACATTAAATTCTTGTAACACTTCTACTCTTTCTTTTCTTCTGCTGAATTTCTATCCCAAAAGCCAGCTTTCTAAGAACAAATACAACAGGGCACCCTACTCTTGTCTTGCTGGCATCCTTCCTCAAAGAGCAGGGCAAGGCAGGAAAATCTCCCTGCAACTATTGCAAGTGAATTTTCCAAAAGACCTAGTCTGAAAGACAGCTGGAAAATTATTTGCTCTCAAAATTTTGCTGAGCATTGTGTCTGAGCTTTATGCCCAACACCGCCTACCTGAATTCCTGAGTCCTTCCTTTGTGCGAGAGCAATATGCCTACTGTAATTAGTTTTGTACCTTAGGGACACATTATTCACTCCAGAGAAAGAAAGGGTGAAAGAAAAACACAGGCCAATGTCCCAGTTGAGAACCTGGTGTCGTTCCAAAAGAATCAATGTGTTGATTTACATCAGCTAAAGCACTGGCCTCTGGAAATCATTCCTACATGCATTATATTTGATGAATTTGATGAATCAGGTAGCTGTCGTGGGAGTGATGGAGGAAGTGAAACTGACCCAGGATCTAAGAAAAAGGTTACATGGCTATTCAGCATCATATATGTTTTTCTTCAGAACTCAAAGAAAAAGGCCATCATGTTTTATTTCTTCAGCAGTAATGAACTCTACTTTATTCACACAATTCCTCCCTCTTTTTTTTATTTTTCCCCAGACAGCATGATCCTGTGAGCATGCTTTTTCATTGGCGGTGAACTAGCCCAGCCCAGCTGACAGCGTTACTTCGTAATTTTCCCCATTTAGAGCTCTAATCGCTTTGCTCAACTTCCTATCTGCCCATTCACGTCTCAGTCATTGTCTTCACCTGGGGAAAGAGAAGTCTCAGCATGCTGAAATAAGCTCAAACCAGCTCCCTTTAACTCAAAGAGGGAGTAGGGTCATTTAAATCCCATCCCAGAGCGAGACAGACTTTTTCCCAAGATCTGGCCTCCCTGTTCTATGAAAGGTCTCCTCTTCACAGCTCAGGCACAGCTCCCATTTCTTTCTCCCATCACCAGCTAATTCAGAGTCCAGTTGTGGCCTGGAAAAGACAGGGGAGGCATGAAGCAAAGGTATATCAGACAGGAAAGATGTTATTTCCCCTGCTGCTGGGAGAGAAGCAGTTCAGATGAAAAAATGCTGTCTTTTGATGCCATAGCGCAGATATGGGATATTGGCCAACTCCCAAGGGCTGTCCTCAGATGACTTCGCTGTTGTCTCTCAGTTTCTCTAGCCAGATAATAATGCTCATCCATCACACTTAAATAGCTAGAACCAAATTCTGCTTCAGTTACGTCAGTGCACAGCAGAAGAAATACTACTGACATTTCACTGACTCTTTCCAGGTTTACCACAGGACAATTTCAAGAGCAGATTTCCATCCTGAGGGCTCATCACGCCCCTCACAGATGTATTCAGCAGTCTTACTTTTAAAGCCCTTGTTGTGGAACACTTCAAAAAGCCCTCTGTGTTCGTTTTAGTCTCATGGCCCATCACCTACAAGTATTACTTTGTGACCTGCTACCACTGAAAGTGTCTGCTCTTGTCATGCATCTCCCATGTGTCAGTGGGTAGAGCACAAGCATGAGGATTTTCCTACTGCATTTTTGTCTTGAACGGGTAATATACATGTTGCTGATCCAAACCCTCAGCCTGAAAACTGTCTGCTGTCCTACAGCAGGTTGCTCTGGTGGTGTAATATTTGGGGAGGGTCCAGCAGTGTTTTGCATGACAAAAAATGACTCTATATAAACCACAGGTTACTGAAAAACTACACCTTACTGCTGCAGGCACTGTACAAAGCCATTGTTAAAGACAGAAAGTTTGACATGGCAGAGTTGAAAATTTTATTTTCAACTGCTGGAGTCTCTTCTGGCCCCAAAACAAAAGTGAGACAAAATATGGCATGAGTGGGGACCAGAGATGGAATCAGACTTTAAGCAGAAGCTCTTTGGTCCTCCCACAGGGCCCCTTCTCTTGAATCATACTGCTTTCCTCGCTGCCCAAGAATTAAACTGCACAAAACCACAGTGGAGAAAGGATCAGGCCTGTAATCTGGTTTCACTTTTATTATTTGTTCCTAATCTCTTCAGTTCCCACGCAGTTTTTAAAGTATCGATCACCCCATAGAAAAAGCTTAAAATGAACAATGGATTCATGGTTAATGAGTTTCAGTAACTCCGTTCACCTCACTTGAGCCCTTGGGGTGAGAAAGTTAAGTGCTACTGTACAAGCTCAAGTGACTGCTCACAATTTCCTTAATATTTCAACTCTTTGTATTTTGTAGTTTGCCGCCTTCTGAGCTAATGTTTATTTTTCCAGAGAGTGGTTATTGTGGTAAACCAGCAGTGTGGGAAATGAGATTTCAGTGCATTCATCTCCTGTACTTCAATACTTCATTCAGGAAGGCAACGTGGACAAAAAAGAATCAATCTAAGAGCTTTTTTCTCTTTAAGAAGGATGACACCTTGTTGCTAGTGCAATGATGATGTCCCCAGAATCAGGGAACTACTTAACCCCAGCAGCATTTCTGTTTAAACTAAGGAATGGGCAGCACTGAGAGGCAATGTGAGTTGTAAGATGGTCTTAAAAAGTAGGAAGAGGTGACGTACTTGAGGGTGAGCCTCCTGACGTCAGTGAAATGATTCTGATCTACACCAGCTCAAACCTGACACAGCCTGTCCATCCCACTGGAGTGGGATGGAAGTCTGAGCAGTTTTGCTTTTTGTTTTCTCTCTTTTTTAGCATCATCCTGATCCCTGTTCTCCGTTCCCAGGCCCCATTTCTTTCCATTGTCCCTCCTTGATGCTTACTGAGTCTCTCTCACCAGTGATTTTCTATAGTAGGAATGATTTAGATTCCAGCATTTTTTTCTCATGGAGAAGATATCGCATTCCCCTCATTTCAGTGTGAGCATCCCTTGGGCACATCAGCATCTTCTAGTGTTGTCTGGGTATTTGGACACCAAGATCTCTAGGAACTTGATTCTCTTCTGTTTGCTCATCTTATTCACACCCTAAGCACGTTTTACTTTACCCACATAAGTAATGTTCGAGAAAATAATGGGATTTCTGAGCTGAGAACGGACTAGGCCCCATTTGTGTGTTTGTAGAACTCTACCATCCAAAACTGTGGAAGAAAAATCTCCTTTTCCTTTTGCAGTTGTGGAGAGCAGGTGGTTCTTTATGGTTAATATAACTCTCTAAGAATGTTTTCTTATTCTAATCTTGCTGACTAATCTTTCTTCTTCTAAAGTTTTAATCTTGCTTAAGGAATAAATGTGTGATATTGTGTTAGAAAAGCCAATCAAATGCTCGGGCTCTAGCTGGGAAGCAATGTGAGTTCCCCTTTGTACAAGCTCTTCTCAAATGTGATTGTTTCCCCAGTGTCAAATTCCATGGATTTTAGCAGCTGAATGGGTACAAAATTTGACATGGTCAGAAACGTGTGCTTATAAAAACTTATTATCGTTGAATAGCTGGTGCATTCTTGGTGCACTCATGTGCAAACTACACTTTGAGATAGCTGGCTGGCATCACCTCTGGGCCTCATTAGCACACACACGCAGAGACCTCAGAGAGGTCTGGCTTGCGCTCCCATCCTCCTCCCAAATACCGTTCTGACTGTTCCCATGTTTCACGTGGGGAGGAGATGCATGAGGCCAGCGCAGAGCAAGCCAGCATCCTGCATACAACAGCTGTCCTCAGTTAACCTTAGAGCTGGCCGAGTCGGTTAAACGCCATGACTCCTCAGCCAAGGCAAGCCCTGGGGAGTTAGGCAGCCCTTGAGGGCGATAACTCATATGCCGGGAATTACAGCCATCTCAATATTTAACTGAGAACAAGGTTGGGCAGAAACACCAAGTCTCGTGACCTTCCAGCTGACATTGCTGTGGGCTGCTAGAGGGTTATGTTGAGCACCGGCACCCAGGTAGCTCCCACTCCCATAGCATGCTCCATCAGGCTGATAAAAACCAGAAATATGTAGTTAGATGCCAAACACGAAATGCACAGGGCAGCCAGAGACAGAGCTAAGTGGCTGAGGTGCGGGTCATGCAAAACTGAGCAAAGAATGGCGAAACATGTGACAAAGTGTCAGTTGTCCAACCTTTGGTCTCACCCATCGGAGAACTACAGGCCTGTTTGGGCTAGGGATGTCTGCATCACTCTAACACACGCATATGGCACCGATGCAAATGGAGCCTACATGGGTGAATCTAGCGCAAAGTCCACAGCTTACACCAGCATAGAAGTACTAGCCTGGTGTATATACGCCAGCTTTAAGAAAAGCTGCTTCACTCTCACAAGCCCCTCTACTGACAAGGCCTTACACCACCAAATTTAGAGACTAATCTCAGAAGTTATTTGGAATAGTTGAAATAACAAGGTTTTGGCAGCTGGGGCTGTGGGGGGAGGTTAAGCACTAATGTTGAGCACCCAGTGTCTCCCCCCTCCTTGGCCTTATCCAGTTCTTCACAACCTTCTGCTTAGAGCTGAGCTTTTTAGCTCAGGCAGTGGGAACTTCTGTTCTCCCGTGGAGGTCCGCTCACCAGTCCTGGGGATGATGGTCATCATAGCAGGGTAACCTCACAGTACTCTTTTTCCCTGCCTCTCTCCACTGCAGTATTCATGGGCAAAGGGCCACAGTATCCCCTCTGGGTGGAAAGACACCATGGGTGAAAGCTTCTGAGTATTAACAAATAACAGCAGTAGCCAACAGGGAACTTGAGTGAGAAAGTCAGATTTTTTAAGAGTACTCAGTCCTACAACTAAGGACCAGGGAAATCTCCCCGGACACTAAGTGTTCCTGCAAATCCAGCTCTCATCTACTTTGCTTTAAAGACTGCTCATCAACTTTTCTAATGCCTATGTGACCTAGGTGATTAAGTCCAATTGGTGACATGTTAGTAGTGGGAACATTTTCCAAACACATACTGATTCTGATAAGATATTCATTAAAAAGAAAACAGCCTGAAGTTCACTGTTTTTAAAAGAAAAAGTTTCAATTTTTCAGTTTAAATTAAAATTCATTATTTGATTTGATTTTAGTAGTTGAAGTTATTTCTGGGAATTGTCAAAACTAAAACTGTTATTGAAACAAACCATCTGGAACAAGTGCAAATATTTTTTTAACATCCAGTGACCATTTTTCACTCAGCTCCAGTTACCAATAATAATAAAGAAAGATAAATATCTTTCTCCCCTACCTTCCCTGCAGCTTTTTGGCAGCGCTGTTTACTGGCAATGCAAAATAGAGACAGGATAGGAATTACATCTGGCCAACATTTTACAGACAGCCAAGGAGAGCCTCGGGCTATGACAAAGAAATAATTTCATGGATGTGTATCAGATAGAGAAGCGCTGCTAAAAATGCCTTTCATACACAAGTAAGCGGAATAAGAGCACAGTTGTTTTGCAGTCTTGTGTTCGTTTGGTCTTTCCCAAGCATGTCTTGACAATGCCACACTCTTTACAGCCAAAAGACATAGATAGCTGGGTATAAGACAGTGCATGTTTATTTTCCTTAGTCAGGATATAGGAAGAAAAGGGAACTAGACACACATATCTTTGCTCTAGTATATGCCCAGGAGATGTGCTCTGGGGAGTTAGAAATGTAAAAAGCAACCACCTTTAGCTATGATAACACTAAGGTACGAAGACTGCAGGCCTTTGCTAGCGTTTATTTCCCCATGCAGCAACAAAATCTCTGTTACCGTCAAATAGTTGAGGGAACATGGAAAAATTATTTTCATAAGTAATCTTCCTTTTACCACACCTGTGGTTCATCTGAGACGTCACACATAGATACTACGCCGGTGAGAAGCATAAGAAATCCCAGAGAAAGTTGACTAGATACATCAATTTGGATCAGAAAAAGAGGTTATACAATAACATCGACTCCATTCAACTCACTAAGCAGCCAAAAAAGCCCAACACACAAAGACTGAAAGCACATCAATCCTGTATTTAGGTGACAATGCACTTTTGGCATGTGTAACATCATTTTGTACGTACCACTACCTACCGCATTGCTCTCAATCAGAGATTGTCATAGGCTCCAAAAATGCATTTACTCATTTGTGCCATTGCTCAGTGTTATTTTCAGACATGTTTTCCTGGGTACACTTGAAAGGAAAATTGCAAGACACTGGTGCTTGGTAAAAGACAAAAATAAGTATCTCCTGTGTTAAGTGCTGAGTGTCTAAAGAGGGGTTTGGTGCCTGGATCTCTGCCAGCAGGTATTCAATTACAAACATGTCTAAGGATTAGAGAAGGTGACGTTTGGCCGTTTGACATCAAACAAGCCATTTCCAGTCCTTGGCTTCCAATGTGTACATCAACCAGAGAGGATAATGGCTACCAGTGTAGAATGTTGTTCTAAGAGCACACAGCATATACAGCCCAAACGTAAAGCAATAAATATTTATCCTGTGAATATTATTATTTATCAATAACATCTGATCATAAGGCCAGTACTCATGTGGAGATGCCTTTTCTTTCAAATAACCTGCCACGCAGAAGAGCTCAGACTGCCTTTTTCAGAATCACTGGTAACTGAAAAATATTAAAAGTTAATTTGTCCTTAACATGAGTGGTACCTCAACTTCACAAGTGCAAGAATAACAAAGGATTCATTCACCTGCATCCCTGACCTGCTGACCAACCCCTTCTTGATTCACGTTACTCCATAGGCTGCAGTGGATCAAGGGGCCCATAAAACATTTTTTGTTATCCCTTGTAAAACTGTGTCAGTAGCCAAGGATGAAATGAATCAGTATTTCTTGCAAGCAGAAATATGAAGCTCTTAGAGAAAAAAAATAGCTCTTTGTATGAAAACTCTTTGTATGAAAGTAACCCACAGTTCTGAATGACTCTGTGTTTTGGGATTCTTCTGCTGACACCTCTCACACTGGAATAACGCTAGCAACACGACATAACAAAACCAAGTCTACATTTGTCAGCCAGTATTGCTTTTCCTGACTGCCACTCCTTCTCCTATTATTAATTTTATACAGCCTTTAGCCACAGGCTCTGTGTCTCATCGCCACCCAGTATCGGAGTGCTCATTTTGGCCTCACTGCGATGCCGTGCTCAGAGGAGATATGGGGAGCTGTAAGAGGAGCAGAATAGCGTCGCGTGTTGATGCACTGTGCCAGCTCTTGATGCACTTATGAACGTGTTTGAGAACTGCTGATCTGAGACACGCTTCCTCTAGTTCCTGTCTCGGCAGCTACTATTGCTCGGACTATATAGTACAGGGTGATTCCAATCCATCCTTATTGCTTCTATACACAAGCGGAATGAATTGGTGGCTATCATTGCATAACCCTATAAAAGATGTGTTTTGAAGCATCACAATTGCATTAGAAATATGAAATGCACAGGAATAATATCCAGAGATATTACCACATACATTCCTTCATGAAAATTCTACCTCACTACCTAAATTTTCCTAGGAGCTTAATAAATTTCCTAGGAGCTTACTATTAAGAAAAGGTCTTAAAGGAGGATTCTCGCAAGTTTCAGCTCTATTTCACCAGAAGACAAAAGGTCAAAATAAGCTACAAAGATAATAAGGAACGTAATTTGTAGGTTGTATGAAGTCTAAATTGCTCCACATTCAAGCAAAGCTTTATTTTGAACGACATATTTTGACAAGAGCGGGGCATCATTGTTTAGCTGTTTAGTGTGATTCTGAGTGGCAAGAACAAGGCTGCTTCTGCATGCAGGTTAAATGCAGTAAATGGTGTTGATCCCTAAAAGGCAGGGGAGAAAGAATAATTTAAAAGGGCTGAAACTTTTAACTTTGACATTTTTAAAGCAGAATATTTTCAGTTATTATTTTCATTTCCAAGTTCACCTGCATTTATTTTACAGGGTCGAGCAAAACTTTCCGGTTCAACACAAACCCCTACTTTTTTTCTATTCTTTTTGTCTTGCCACAATTTTGATTCAGGGTCCACAAGAACTAGTCTCTTTATACAGGCTACCAAACCAAGGATATTTCATAGTCCTATGTTCTTTAAGCTTTCCATGTATCAAAAATTACTTTTCACGTGATGGTCAATATGCTGCGACTAAATAAAACCTGTAAATCCAAGTGAACAACCAAACTCCTGACACCGCCTGCTCCAAATGCACGTCTCCTCCTACACTCCCCCCAACCCAGCAACATGCATATATACAGATATACAAAAAGATAAAGGGAATTTCAAAGTCCCCAGGCCATCAGAATTCTTCCTCTGGTCTTCTCCTGTCCAGGGTCTTTGGGTTTCCAGCATTTTTCTTCCTGGCCTCTATTGGTTTTGGCAAGAGCAGTAATACCACTAAGAACTTACAGACCCTCTGTTCTATTCCAAAACTGATTTAGCTAACTTAAACCAGCAAAAAAAAAAACCACCTCCTTGTCAGTTGGAATTTGCACTAGTGCCTGAGGGACAGAGGAAACCAGAGAGCACACTACAACCCAGCAGGAAATATTTCTGACCATGATTAATGTTTCCTTTAGCTGTGCAACAGAATCTTTGCAAATCTTTGTGGATCCTTGGAAGAGCTCCATTTACTACTCTCCAGGCCATATTTCGCTGTGAAAACCTTACTACATAACAGAAGCATTAACAGATTCAGAGTAAAATAAGAAAAGATGTATTATCCTAAAGATTTGGAGAACGGGGCGGGGGGGGAAGTTAAGAAAGGCACACACAGTTTTCCTTTCATTCCTTGTGATTATGTTGTGATAATGCCCTCTACAGACCTGTCCATCACTTGCGGGCTCAGGTCAGAGAAGCTCTCTGACCCGACCAGCTGGGTGACACAAGCCAAACAATGACAAATTCAGCTTCAGTTGATCTTGCCAGAAGGATCTCAGAGTTGCCTGTTGAGCAGCTATGAGACAACCACACTTTCCTTTTGTCCATCTTCTTTTTTTTCTTTCCTTGTTTTTGGGTTTGGTTTTTTTTTGGTAGGGAGTTATATAGGGATATATAGTTTGGCAGGGATATATACAGAGTTTGGAAAGGCACAGTCTCTCACGTGCAGACAGGTGTCCTTCTAACTTTGGCTTCCTCACCTAGCTGCCACATTACCAACTTTTAGAACGTGTATTCATTCATACCTTGAACTACTTTGTTAGGAAATATTTTAAACCCCTACTTGGGCACAATAAACTTGCCTTGCAAATTTCTAGGTACTGCTACTGAAGATGGCCAACGATATCCCACAGTTTTAGGGAGCCTCGCAACACTGGCACTCAGATCCAATTGCCATTGGAGTCATTTGTGCCCTTTGGATCATTTGTGAATGCCACGGCCACGGACATGATGGAAGATAACGCTTTTATTGGAAATGGCAGGATTACTACCACCATTTTCAAATTACCCTAAAGAAAAGCAGACTCACTCCTGAGTGCTGAAGACTCAGCAACTAACCAAAGACATTTGACTAAGCATTCTGCTTGGTCTACAACTGGTCACCAAAAGTACTAGGGCAGACTACAACCCACTGTGAATTATAAAGAGGGCGTAAAACTGAGATGACTGGATGCGTAGATCAGACCTCTTAACTAGCAACAGTTGTATGTTGTCACCATCAAAATTTCATAAACGTATTATGCCAGCATTGAATTTTTGTTTTTACTCCTTTCCCCCTAACTCCCACATCTCTATTTTCTGTGCTAATGGCTTGTTCTCTCTCACTGTCTATAAAACACTGATTTAAGCCAAGAGAAGAGCATGCAGTTGGTGTGCAGGGACCCCTCCAAATCCAGTTATGTACTACCTCTCAGTTCTGTATTCCGACGTATATTCTGACTCAGCTCAAAAGCATGATTTTTTTTCATCCTTGTACTTTATGGGATTACAAACTATAAGCACCCTCAGCTCACACACACACACACACATATATACATATATATAAAAAAATAGATCCATTTCACTGCAGGCACTGCCATCTGCTACCACAGCATCTCACAACAGCTCCCCACAACCCTTAGCTGCTCTAGGACAAGAAAAAATTAAGATGATGGTGCTGGTGTTGGTATGCAATTTATCCCAAACGGAATTTGGCTCATGGCATCACATTTTTTTCTAGTAAAATATGCCACCGACTGACCTTCTATAATATCTCATCACCAAAGCCAGAACGTCTCATAGAGCAGCGCTATCACACCCTCTCCACCTCAAACTCTGATGGGTCAGTGATTCAGCACTGACTCAGGGGGAGCAGGGCTATGGACTGAACCACTTCGTGTCATTTCTTATTGTGTTTCACAGTCTCCCAACCAAGGAGTGACAGAGACCAACCTGTTAAGCTAATGAGAGCTGACAAGATCACAACCCGAGAATAATAAAACATACAGAACAATAGATGCTTACCCTGGTTCTCTTCAGCTCCAAGCAGCAGAGGAACCTTTTGTTTAAGCAGCTGATGAGATACACAAGAAGTCGTAGAGACACAGAGTCACTCAAGCGCACTTACTTTTGTTTCTGCTTACTCATTTCTCCTAACCTCCAACTTCTATTGATGGGCTAGTGGCTCACTGTCTATCAATCTCCATTAAACACTGATATAAGCCATAGAAAGATCATGTCATTGGTAGACGGGGAAACCTCTAAATGCAGTTCATTATTAACATCTGATGACTGATTAAATAACAGCCAGTCCTAGGGAAAACACAGATTAAGGTTCTCCCTAGTCATTTTTCTGTATACCACCAGTTTCTTAGAAAACCATTATACATAAAAGTTTCTCAACTCATATAGTCGCACAGTCTCCCGATGCTGCTTTTCAACACTGGCCGCAGGGAAATAGAGACCGAAGCACTTCCCGTTCTTGCGTCTGATGTTAACAGTTTGCTACCGCAAAGGACTGGACTGCATCTTAGTCTTAGTTTTAATGTAGGTCATGAAGAGAAGTCAGACTGCAGTTGACTCCCTAGTTTTACTGACAACACTGTAGAGGAACATGATATTCCAGGGAAAAGCGATTTTTAGATCTACCCATTAATGAACAGGTGAGGACATAGGTGCTGTCTGGTAGGTCAACATCTGTTTCTAAATTAGAGACAGACTTGGGAAGAAGCACAAGGACTCCTTTTCCCAAAGTAGAAGCAACTGTCAATAAATTGGAAATACGAAGTTTTCTGGCAAGCAGGATTGGGGAGGTTTATTGCTGTGAATGGCCCCTGCAGAACAGCACAGGGTGTGCGTGGGCCCCTGGGCCAAACCCAATTGCCATTGACTAAAGCAGAAGCGGGAAGAGGGCCTTGGTCTGGAAAAAATGGCTGTTTTGCACTTTTGGGCAAGGATAGGCAGAGATACCCGCCCCTGTCTGTGGCTGTCTTTCTGGGCTGATAAAAAGGGTAAGTTGCCCCTGATGAAGCTGTGATGGAAACCTAATCCTCTACAACAATAGCCCAGTGCTAAGAAACATCCATGGGTCCAGGCATGAAAGAAAGCGAGGACCCCTTCTAGGGGCATTTGTTTCTACATTGGTCTTTTGTTGTGTCTTTCTCCCTCACCCACCTCCTTCCCTGCTTGGTTATTCCAGCATTAGTTTGCATGGGCTGTTTGCAGAGACAGAACAACAACAGAGGTCTACTTGGAAAGCCAGCAGAAACCTCTTAGCTTGAAATCAGAAATGTGCAGAATCCCAAAAGAACAAAAATGTTTGAACTTGCCTCCCCAAAAGTGTTGTATTCATTGACTTGCAAGCAGGGGGAATAGTAGTAGTACTTTAACCTAGGGAAGAGTGCCAACAACTTATTTAATTGCAGAGTTTGTGCCAACACCACCACAATACAACTATTAATACAAGTCTGCAGTACAAGACTAATTCTACTAACCTTTTGCTGTTGCCTTATAGTCAGGTCAGTGGCTGCATCCCTTCTGTGCTGACACCATTCAACAAACACTGGCAACTGCTTTTAAGCAAACATGAAATGGAGCAGGGCAGGAGGGAGGGGAGCGGGATCATTGATAAAATGAAGATTCCCCCCACGACCCCACCCCTCTCTGTCCAAATGTTTCGCATTTCTTTCTCTATTTCAAGCCTCTCTCTTGAAACTGAAAACGCGTCTTGCCATGTATTTGCTCCTGGAAGACAGCCAGATCTTTGGTCTGAATTCCATCAGCTCATTTCCCAGTTTCTATGAGACTGCATCTGAGAAATGTGGATCTCTCTGTCCACTGGCAAGGTTGGTCATCAATCAATGCATAAAAAACATGAGGTCTGACATTAGGGACCAATCCACTTTCTAAATGAAGCGTTCATTTAAATAAGGCATATTTTTACAGAAAAATAAAAAATAGCAATAACGGATCCAGCGCTACCGCAAGTTTTCAAGGACACAATTATTCCGGCGATTATGTGCCATTGTAAACGTCTTAAAATCCAACATTAAATAACGCATAAACTCCAAGCAACATAATTATTATATGAGGTAGTAAATGCACCGGTGCCTTTGCAGACTCAACCTTGCTTCACTCTTCGTCCATTGCCGTATTTGGTTTTTTATATTTACGTCTTGTGACATCTTTATACACAACTATAAATTCTGAACGTCCGGAAGCAGATTTTTTTATTACACTCATAAGCAGCACAAAGGGGTCATAGTTTCCAACTGTGACCTGCTGGCACTACCATGATAGAAAAAATACATACTGATTACAAGCTGAACAGAAAACCAAGGAAAATACTTCCGTATGACTATAGTTAACACTCTTTATCAGGAAGTCAGTAGTTTTCCATAGGTGTTAGGAAATTTTCTGCAACATGTAGCGGACCGTATGCTCTTTCAATTCTTCTGAAACAAACACCTCTTGCCACAACACGTGTCTTCTTCAGGGATCCTGGAGACCCTTCCCGCCTCCTTCCACCCCATGAAACTGTTTCCACTTCGTACGTTTTGAAACAGATCTGTTTGCCATTTCTTTCTTGCAAATATTTCTGTAATACTTGTATCTCCATTTTTATGTGAATTAACATTTTACATTTATCCATGCCTTTAAAAGGAAAAAAGTCATGAAAACTCTTAGAAGTAATGGCAAATGTGAAGATTTGGCGTATTTTCAAAAACTTGCCTTCAATAAAAAGGTGAAAAACCTCTAACAGTGCTAATAAAAATTGACCCCGCTGACAATACAAACCAATTCCCCGAAGACTTTAGCATCACAGATTGTACCTCTATCTGTCAAGTCATGTTCAGGAAATGACCCGCTACTGATAATGGCTATTAAAAACCGGTATCTCTTCCATCTCTGTTGGCTGCTGTTTAAAACATTTTAACTGCTGATATGGACAGGACAAAACTGCTTACAGCATCGCTGCAGAATGTGTGACTGAATCCTAGTAGAACATGGAGCTATGACATTTGTCAGCCAAACTCGTCATTCATCCGTGCATCGGAAAATCCCCATTCTTGAGTGAGAATAGGGAATGGCTTTCAGGCTGGCAGATTATCTGGAGGGGTCTGTGGGAACTGCAAAACGCTGCACCTGCCTGAAAAAATGGCACCAACTCAGCACAAGACGTTTCCAGAGGAGAAAGTTAAGATATGGGAGGAATGCACATAAATCCTGTTATTTCTTAATGGGATTTGGGAGCTTATTTCTCACCCCATGCTTTGAAATGTATCCCACAGCCTATTCTACTAATGAATTTAAGCACAGTGATTTTCTTATCAGCAAGGGTTTGAATTTTATTTTGGTGGGATTTTTTAAGGCAAGTGTGAAAAATTAATATTATGCTTGAATATCGGCCAGGATGTTAACAAGCTGTGTCCTGGATAAGCTGGTCTTGTCTGTTTCTGTTGTCCTTTTCCTAATTTCAATTGACCAAGAAATCTGGCATCATTTATTTGTTTGGGTTTTTTTAAGTTTATAGCAAAGTAACAAGAGTTGAGGAAACAGATTTAGGCAGTGTCTGGCTGAAAAAGGGAAGACCAGAACTCTATTTCCAGCTCAGCCATCTGAATCAACGTACACAAGCCCTCTCTTACTTAAAACAAACTTACATGATGTTTTTTCACTCGGAGTGCTAAGTGTGATACACAGACCCAAACTGTATTTCCACAGGGGAAAGATGCTTCCCGGCATTTGACAACTTCTGACCTGAGTCTCTTTAAAGAGCTAGGGTTCTGGCAAGTCCATCTGAAGTATACAGTCCAGATCTCCTTCAGAAACAAGGATCTAGTAAGTGAGCCAAAGCTGAGGGTTTTAAGTGGATCTACAAAGAAGGCAGGAACCCTTTGGGCAAGACACAAACACAGATATGGCAGCGTATGTGAGATGAGATTATAAGGAAAAGAAGAAACATATTTAGTGCACTTAAAATCTACACTTCCTAAATTATATTCATCTGAGACACAGCAATTACCAATATCCTGCTCCAGCCAAGGAAAGTTTTCAGGGAACCTCCAAATATCTAGCAACCCTTGCTCCATCTCTGGTGTGTGATAGTCGGGGCTACCCAAGGGTCTGATTTCCACATCTCGGGTACTAAGCAGATTTGGACCTATTCAGCACCGACGCTGGCCGGCATTCATAATACAGACCACACTGTTGACTTCACAAAAAAAAATCCAAGATGTGAGGTTGATGTGGCTGAGTGCTAGGCATCTAGAGGATGCCAAATCTTCCTGCAGACAAGCTAGTCCTGATGCTGAATTGTATATTTCTACTATTAACTGGATATTCCCTTATGCTGTTCCAAGCATAAGGACAGGTTTGCGTCAGGCAGGAAGAGAAAGCCTCTCCCAGGCAGGATCAGAAATGCAGCCTGAAGACTCCAGAATGATGGCAGAACACCCATCAGTTTCTGTTGTTCACGCTCAAAGGCAAAGTCTACTGTCTCAACTCTCTGGTGGGGCAGAGGTTTGCCTCCTGGGCTGATGGATACCAACACATTTCAGAGTTTTCTCGCACTGGTCTTGGATGCTCTCTGCTGCCACCAGATGGTGATCCACTCAAGGTTTTGGAAATACACAAGTAAGTGACAAAGATTTTGTGGTTTAGCAGTCTATTTTCAAAGGCCTCTAGACATTTTTTCTTTGACTACCAATGTTTGTTGGCAAGCAAATTAGAGTTCATCTCATTTTCACTTTCAAAGATCCCTCCCAAAGTCTGAGTTGTTCACGCACAATAGATCCATGCTGGATTCATGCTCCACAGTTTTGAGCTTCATCAAAAGATCCTGAAGGCAAACACTGATGAAATTTGAGACGAGATTAGCTCAGCTCCAGCTCTATTATCGATGATGGTTTTTCTTCCTATGCCTTGGGCTCCCAAGAAGCGTGGGAAAGGGTGAATGTAGTAGAACCTTTCACAAGCAATCATCTACCCCGCACAAACACTGATTTAAAGTGTATTCTCTGGTTCTCATTGTAGGATCAGTGTAAATCTTAACTCTGGTTATACCTGCTAGAGCCAAGTGAACAAGGATACATGGCATTTTTCTGTCTAATCTCTTTCTTGTAAACTAAAGCTAGGGCAGGATTTACGAAGGCTCCATTTATTGACCCTAAGGATTACATGTTGTGTTTAATCACACACGATTCCTCGCTGTGCAAGAACCTGAGAAGAAAATATTTCTTCTATTACACCTTTTTGTGACTTTGGAGGATATTACACTGCATATACAATGCATATAAGTCATGTAGTTGCAATGCAGTGGTAGAGACCCGATCTTAAAGACAAGCTATCTCTGTGGATTTGGACCAAAAAAATCACAGCTTGGGTTCATCTCTGGTAAGGAGGTAACTCTAAAGCATGACTGGTCAACTGGAGACAAACACCTGTCAGTCATCATCCCCACAGCACAGAGGCATGACTTTTTTCAAGGGTAATTTCCTTCCACATACACATTCATAAAAGTCGTGTCACTGCGTTGTCTGTGCACCTTGGGATTCATCTGTGCTGATTTTTGTTAATAAGGACAACGAAGGTATTCCCAGTAGATGGGCTCATCGTGATGCATCACAGACCAACTGGCATTACCCCTTCAGACAGCCTATCTGCAGTCTGAAAAGCTCCTGCTGACTTTGCTGGTGCAGCAGCAATGCCCAGCAAGCCACTGCTCACGTCAGTCAGTCAGTTTGTCTGCAATTGCTAATTCAGTGCTGTGGAAGTGAACAGAAGTCTTTTTGTGCTAGAGAGCGACGGGCAGCCTAATGGAGGGGGCTGACAATAGAAGCCTTTTCATCAAGCAACTCCCTAGCTTTAAGAAAAGGTAGACGATCCTGTCCCTTGTGCTGGCATCAGCAGTCTTTCGCGAGGCCCTAATCTGAGCCCTGAGAAACAAGGAAGAGTAGTGAGGAACTGCCCCTCAGCTTTCTGAAACAATTACAGCGTCAGTTCCCTTCTGCTTCTCTGAAAGCAAAGGTCTGCATCATCCAGATTTCCTTGTTGTCTGGGATCAGACATCTGCCTTGTGTGTTGCCACAGCCTAGCAATAAGTATCAGATGTGCAGGCAGATGATTTTGCACAATGAACCCCTTAGCTCATCAGCAGACAGAGCACACCTTTCTCCAGTGCCAAACCTAAAAGAAGTACTGGGGGGCAGGGAGAGGGCAATTGGGAAGAAATAATTTCTGTTGACCAGGCAGGTTTGGTCCTTGATCTTGTTACTACAACCCAGACAGGACGCCAGTCAGTGCAGGTCTGTACTTCTTTTTGCCCACAGGAGCACCTTTTCACTTGCCTTTGGACTGAGACCAAGCACAAGAAATTACATTATGGTTTAGTCCTAGACGAAGTACTGCCCACTTACTGTTCACATACTGCTTTACCCAGTGAATACAAGAAATGAAGGAACAACGAACGTGCCAACCTTCCGTGCCCTGTAAGCTGATGTAGTTAAATAGTAAGAGATCAGCACTCAGGCGACTCTTCTATACCGTTGTTCTTCTGTTCTTACACAAGAAAAAACAAATTTCTAAGGATCTGCCCTATTATACACAACATCCATATCTATGGCCCTAAATGCATAACTAGTGCAGAAAATGCTCTGCAAGAAGGCATGAGCGTAACAATGGCTTTGAAATGGAAACCTTCATCAGCCCACTCGCAGTATTTTGGAAGATAAATAGTGAAAAGGGGTATTTTTTTTAAACATTAACAACACAGAGGCCCCAAGCTATTCTTCAGCAGCGAGGAGAAATATAAAGTCCATATCTAACCAGACGAGAATAAGTGTGGAAACGTTCAAAGAAAAAATAATAATAACAAAAAAAATAATCACAGAACAAGTCACCATGCCTCTGGCTCAGTTTCATGTCCTCATGCCCAGGCCAATAAGTCTATTGTGACTCTGCCAACTTCAGACAAGCCTCTCTAATACGAGCATTGGCTGTCTTCTTTGTGCTTGCAGCCCTACAAAAAGGTTAACAGTTTCTAAATTGCCATTTGTCACACACAGGGTTATGGGGAATGGATGCAAAGAAACTTTGCCTGTCCGTGCGTAAGATAATTTAATTTGGTTTATGGGGACTCTGGGCATTCGAGTGGGGAAAGCAATGGGCTCCTAACAGGAGAACACTGACTCCAAATGTTTTTATCAGAGGCAGGGATAAGTGTCTGTGGGCCAGCTGGGGTCCAGAATGGCCTTTTGGGTTTTGTTTTGTCAAGAACGGTGGAACGATTCTCATTACATGTCACTAACTGCTCTATGAACTCACTCAAGTGAGGTGAACAAGGCATCATAACCAAAAATCTTAAAGAAGTAGCACAGGCATGGGAGCCTCGTGCAAGACAGCCTGATCCAGCCCCTGTAAGCACCAATTGCTAGAGGGCTATTCATTTCATCAGAAGTTGGATCAGGCTCCTAACAAGGTTTAAACACCTTAGAAGAATTCAGGATTATTTCTCAGGCTCTGTCCCAAGCTATTCCTATTATTATTAAACTTTTATTGCTTCCTACATCCCTGCTGAGAGGTAAACCTCTGAGTTTGTGTCATGGTTCTGGCATGAGGTCCCTGTAAATGACCCACCCTTTTGAGTTAAGGGAACCGATGAACTACAGCACAGCATGTGAAAAGTGTTCCCACATAGCCGCTACTCGAGAAAGAACACTTTAGATGCTTTAATTCCTGGGCAAGAGAAACAACTCTTTTGTTAGTATCATCAACATGGAGCTCAAAATAAAAGGGCATTTCAGAGGCCTAGAACAGCTAAAACTATTCCAAAGGTTTGTGTGTAGCAAGGAGAAACAGACTGCAGAAATAGTTTGCCTGGTTGAGACTGAATAATGTTAATTACCTTAAACTAAAAATTCTTGCAGGAAATCAAGAGGGAATGAACACTTCTGTTACCAGTTTGCCTTTACGGCCTAGAACAGTCAGAGCTTTCATTTTTGCAATACTGATCTTACGGCTCAGGATGAGCCAAAAAAGTAATATGCAAATGGAAATCTGGGTTTGATTCCAGGTATTATCATGGTTTTGAGGCCAAAGGAAATCAGGTTCCGATTAAACATTCAGTGTCACCTGCAATCACTTTTGCATTTCTCATGAAATTTCTAGTTCCAGGTGAAGAAACCACTTGTTTAATGAGATTACCACTGGGAGCAAATCTCCCCAAATCTAGGCCAAAATTACATGGTTCTAAATTACTAAACAGGTATAATAAAAAAACAGAGGTTGAACTATATGAACCAAGATCTGAAAACAGAGAAGCGGAGGTCACTACAGGGGATTTGACTTCTACTGTTTCTGAAGTATTAGCGACACATTTATGATACCAAGTTACCTTTTAAACACTAATGGACAGAAGAAGAAAACTGTGATGTTTAAAAAAAGGAAAGTAATTAAAAATTTGAGAGCCTTCTTGCCAAAGCAGCATTTGATAACCATGAGTAGTGCATTTCTGGAGATGTAGGCTAGCTTCTTTGAGGTCTACAAACTTGCAAAGTTCTCTCAGCTGGGAAAAAATTAGCATAACATGCTCATTCTAGAGAGATGCTTTATTCCTACCACCAGCCTCTTTTTCCTCTTCACCTCCAGAAGATTTATTTATTTGAAAACACGGGGAGAAACTGTGAACAGTTCTAAGTAAAGAATTTGATTGACAGCTATTCTCTAAGCTCATATAAATGAGAAATTCTTCCCCAGGAAGAATGTTAACACTATAGCTCACTTTCAAACTCACACCTACACTCCTCATTGACAACGTGTTTTATACCACAGAATCAATACAAAAGGGAAAATACATTTTGTTAATTTGTAGCCTGTGATTCATCTTTTTGGACACTGTCCCATTGCTAACCAGTGACATTCTGGTGCTAATTTAGGTACTGATTTTTGGACACTCCCTTGAGGCGCAGTAGAAAAGGAATGTGCAACGGACTACTTTTTGCCCATTCTTGCATTCCTTTCCTTCTGGTACAACAAAAATTAATGTTGGGAAGATTCCACAAAGCTTATTTCTGAGGCTCCCTCACAAGCTTCTGCTTAGGTGGCAGACCAAGAATACCACGCACAGTCCTAAAGGGCTGTGGCCCAACAGGCAGCTCCAGAAGACAAAGGGAACTTCCTTTCGTTCCCAAGATGGCTAAGTGCTGCTCTAAGACAGTCAACACTCTGAGTTTCCATTTTGCTGACACAATGTTAGCATTCCAAATTTCTTTTCATTGAAAATCAGTACGTTCTTTTAAATGTCCTATCCAGCCAGAATCATAACATATTATGATTCTACAGCCTTCATGTGACGAGTTGTATACAGTCAGTCCAGAAACAAGAGAGAAAAAAGTTGACTAGAGGGAATGTCAAAGCAGCTTTCTTCGTGGAGAGGAGAAAATGTGGGTCGGATGTAACAAATTTATTTATGGTCTGCCCTCACCTCCAGCAAAACACATTACGAAGAGACCTGTGTTGAGGACTTTGAATTAACTGTCATGAAACTGCTTCAGTACAGGTTTGTCTTTCCACAGGGAAAAAAGAACAGCGTTAGCATAAAAAGGTCATCTATTTTAACTACCTAAATTCATGTCAGCTGCACAACCAACATTTCTGACAAGTTGATTTAGGCTTGGTTGCATGATGTGCTGAGCATCATGGCTGATTCAGCAAAACATTTACTAGTGTGTTTAACTGTAAGTGTGCCTATCTGCGCACTCAACCACACACACACTGAGAAATCAGCATGTCTTGCTGCACAGAAGCACAGTAATATATCTATACAGCAAAGGGACTTATACTGAAAGGCAGTAGATAACTTGTTCTTATTTTGAAGGCAATACTAAAACTATGGTAATCAGATCTCTAAAACAGCACCTTCTACCAGCTGAGAATATAGGTCTGGTTTTTGCAATTTACACTCCCAACTGTTGCCCCCATTGCTTTTGGGTAATTTCTTGGCATGTTATTGGTGGAAAAGTCTGTCTTTCCAAAGAATTGCACAGGGCTGCGAGAACCAGTTTTCATGCATCTGGGCCTTTTGTAAATTCACTCATCTTGGTTTTTAACTTCTATCCCAGCCTTTGGTCTGAAGCTGAGACAGGCCAATACTTGTGGGTCCCAAATGAGCATCAGTTCCTGATGGCTAGAAAGAACTACTGCATTCAAACAGATTCGCTATCTGTCTAGTATTCTATAACAATACATCAGTGTTGTTACTTTGACTGTTTTAAGTCATGTTGCAAGCTTTCATGGGTACCAGCTTAAATATTTGCTGAAATCTACATTTTTATTTACACTAAGGCCATTTAACACCACTCTGTCAACGCAAACAGACAGTCAAGCGGACATAAATATAATGTATATGCCAAAACAGAATAGGGAGCCAAGGCAGAAATAAAACTCTTACCTTAATTACGAATAATCAGAAATGAAAAACTGACATCCACATTTGCTGATATTTACAGGTAATATTATTTAGAACTGTTATTGGATCATTCCTAGTGCATACCGACACGAGTAGTGCGATCTTTAACGGTCCCTTCCAACCCAAACAATTCTATGATTCTATAAGTGCTCTTGTGCAAGTACAGAATTTAACACGATTCAATTTATCATTTC
>NW_009200343.1:61889-69964 GCF_000690835.1 Fulmarus glacialis
CTACAGTTCCACTTCACAGTATAATCAGAAGAAGAATATTGAATTAGCCAAATGACTAATATGCAATTAATTCTGAAGAGCACATAGTGAATTCAAACACAAGAGGAATTTCTCAGCTGAAACTGGAAACCAGGAAACAGCTATAGGTGCTGCATGAATTCCAGAAAGCACAGCTTTCACATGCAAGCCATTCAGCTCTGCATCACTGATGCATGAGCAAAACGACGACATGCTAACATTGATAGCACAAACCAAGCAGTAGCTACAAGGTAAAAAAAAACCCAAACCACAACCTAAAAAAAACACACCGCATTTTTGCAGTGTTGTTTCACAGAAGGCAGGCACAAGTCATACAGCTCCCAGTGGCACTATGCACACTCCAGGCATGTTTGACATTAAGGGGCCTGGTTGTTGTGGAAACCAAATCCCATAGATTAATTAATGTTCAGCAGCCAGAGCCATCTCTCTTCCTCTCTGCCTCCCTGCCCCCAATTAAAAACAAAAAAACCCAAAAAACAAAAAAAAGGGTGGCGCTTTTTACAACACGGAAGAATATCAAAGCAAAAAGAAACTTTTTCCACACAAATGCAGAACACTACCAATAAAAGTGAACAACCTCACTGAGGGACTGTTAGTCCCTCATGTTTATAAAATGAAAAAATATAACACCATTTCTATGAGGCTAGTTTTGCTTTATGTGGCTATGCCAAACTATCCGCACGAAGGTCCTGCAAGAAAGATAATTATGTGAAATTTCTGAAATCCCTTTACAATGAAAGAACTTTTATGGAAGTCTCCCTTTTTTACTTTCAACACGTAGATGCAATGATTACAAATAATTTATTTCGGGTGAACTATTCAAGTGACTGACAGTCTTCATGTGAATGTATTTGCACAGTAAGTTGCAGGATTTGAATATCATTGATCCTGAGAATCAGCATTTTCTTTTAGCCGACATTGGTTCTGATCCTTTGAATTCCCCCCATATGTCCCAGTTTACAGGAGGGAGTAAGATTAGACGTAAGTACATATATGCACCTAGCAGCTCGCTATGTAAATGCATACTATAAACAAGCAGAATGCATCAGACAGATGACACGGAAGAGAAATATGGTTAAAAGCCACTACAGGTAAAATTTCAGAATTACCTAAATCCTATTTTCAAAACAGTTTTAGGGCCATAGGTCAAACACATTTTAGATACTCATAGATTCAATTTGATGCTTTTGAAAATCCATTGTCTTCAGTATCTGCATCCTGAGGTACCTGGGTACTTTTAATAGCCCAGTTCTGATGAGAGTGAGGAACCCTTTCTCCCATTTTTTTCCCCTCAAAATATCCTTGAGAGCTATGCTACTAGTTGCCTCTTGACAATAGTCAATCATTAATAATTAAAATAATAAAAATCTTGAAGGCGTACCATACTTAATAGATATTTAGTAAGTAGAGAGTACGTAGGGTGAGAAAACCGCTAACATAGCGTAACATATACATACCAAATAGGCACAAGTATTTATTATTCTGTTTTCCCACACACACTTCTAATGAGCCAACATCATATCATGTGACTTAAAGCACTTACTTCCTTTTCTCTTCAGAAGAGGCGGTGATGGATTACTGAACATGCTCAGATATGCTATGACTTCATGACACAAGATCACCTCATGAGAGTCCCCCGCTCACTCTCATTCATAGCAGTGAAATTAATAGAGCCAATTTCTGCAAGCCAAGATACTTCCTGTGGGACAAAAACTGCACTTTGATAGTTAACAATGCCAAGAGCTCTCATGTGTTTCTCAAATATGTAGCTCCTGAGCAAATCTACTGACTTGAATAGGTGCTCAACAGTGTTCAAAACCAAGCCAAATATAGTGTCAAATATAACATTTCAGTATTATTTTACAACTCTTGCCCTTTAAATCAGGCACCACTCCTAACTTGTTTGCATTTCATTTAAAATAAGAAAAATACCTTTGAGATGATTAATGGCTCCCCGTGCTCCAGTCCGCCTTTCAATGTGAATCCCCATGGAGCGCCTCCTTGAAGCAGTGCCTCCAGGTAGGTATATCTTCCTTTATGGGTAATGCTGGACTCTGAAGATAATATGCTGGTGTTAATATTGTCTAACATCCTCATCTGTCCTATCACATACTCAGTCAAATACAAAACCCACTCGGGCAATCACAGAAAAACAAAGCTGCAAAATAAACTCCCCAGGAACCCACCACAAGTCATCCCAGAATACGTGAAATAAGAAGAGTCTGAGACAGAAAATTTTTCTTCAGAGCTGGAGTCCAAGGTGATGGGTTAAAAACATTTCCCATCAACATTTCAGCATGCTGTTTCTCCTTCAGAATTGCGATGTTTTACTGGTGTTTCAGCACTGTGCTTTCCCCATTCCCAGGTATTCTCGGCATGGTAGCTTTGTAAAGATTTCTCTTCCTGTCTTCGGTATATCGAACTCGTGCTTTTAAAGATGTGGGCAAAAAAAGAAAAAAAAAAAAAGCTTATAGATTTAAAAGCCCCTGGCCAGCAAATTGCCAAAATCCAAACGAATGCTTCATTTGTGATTGATTATCAGTCTTTTCTTCCTTTCTGCGTGCAATTTACCATTACAATGGCCTTTTTGCCTCAGCCCACTGCACTAAAAGAATGGAAGCGTCTTCTCCCTCTCGCGCGCTCAGTTACTCTGTCCGCTTACTTCACAATTTTCTGACTTGTCAAAAAAAAAAAAAAAAAAAGGCTGGGGGAGGAGAAGAGAGAAAGTCCGTTCCTAAAACTATTTAGAGGGGTTTAAATTGTGAAATAACTCCATACTTATTGGATTAAAAAGTGCAAAAATGTCTATCAGGAAAACTGGAGAAGCAGGTGAAATTAATCCTTTGGGAAAAATGTTAAGACGATAGTTGAGCTCTTTTCATTTTCTGTGCTCTCCCCGATGATGTGCCAAAGCTGCAGCAGCCACTGCTGCTATGAGGGAGGGTGAGGAAGTGAGAGAGAAAGAGAGAGAGATGGATTAAGGCAAGTAAGGCAGTGCTGCCCAATTGTGCGCATCAAGCATGCAATTATAAAATGCAGTGTGCAAAAGCTGGGGCTCACCCTTTTATTATGCCCCCGGAAACCACCATCTTTCTATTGTACTTGCCAAGGAATCGTAACAATCCAAACTGCCAGTTGCTGAAAATACAGTGGACCAGTTCCAAATCAGCACAGTGGAGCACTGCTAATAATTTTGCTCTCATAAAGTGCTTTTCCTCCACGTGGAGCCTACCAACTTCCCTGGACATTCTTTTTTCTCCCCATTTATATTGTCATGAAAGGTCAATGCTTTCCGAATATATGGAATAAGAAATAACACTAAGAACTTATGATACTTTTATTAACGTAGGCAGTGGCCAACGACTACTGTAGAATTTATGGATGCGGGTGCATCTGTTCTTGCATATACGCATGTAGTATTAGGCATTTGACTCATCACTTAAACAGGTTTTGACAGCATATATCACTGAAGGTATTAAAAAAATTTTGTTTTTTATCAGCCTTTGAACAGGATGATAGAGAGGGTAGCCCACAGACCACTCCCTTTCCTGCTGGCATAGCTGAGTAAACAAATAGTAGTGCCAATGCCTTTAACGTGCCCGCACTTTTGATCTTATAGTGCCTGGGATGTGCATTATTTCTCCTTCGGGCTTTGAAAGCTGTGAAGATCTTGTGTTAACAAACCCATAATGAACTGTGGGGGAAAAGCTTTGGAGCTGCGACTCTAAAACCAGAGTTCTTTGCATTTGTTCCTGCCTTCATGCCCCATTCCCATCCCCTTTAGGAAGCTACAGTTTTCCCAGAGCCTTCTATTTGCCCCATGTGTTCCAGCTCTCATTCCCAATAGCCATGAAGAGGAATGCAGAAAAGAGGCCCCTCCCTTTATTTTTCATGGTAGATGATCCTCAATCCTTGCTTATATTGAGCTTCATCCCCTCTGCTTCCCTCCCAGGGGCTGAGTTTTCATTAGCTTCACATCCTGGTCAGGCTCACGGATTGCTTTTATGCAGAACTCACCCTTTAGCCTGACTCAAATCAGATTTCTACAGTTTTACTCTCCTAGCGTTTCACTGTAAAAACCCTCATTCCAAGTGACCACAAAGAACAATTCATTTCTGTCCCTCCACAAGCCTTCTAGAGACAGGCTAAGGCTCCGGGAGCTGTCTCTTGGGGCCATACATCCTCCTATCCATAGCCATCAGGACTACTTAAAACTGTAAGAATATGCCAGCCTCTTAACAAGCCAAGGTACTTCTTTGCATTATATCAATTTGCAATACAAAACGTTGGTCACTACACCTAATGTCTGCAGACACCAGAATTTCAATAAGAGCTATATTTCTCACGGTGCCTACAGTGGCTGATGATTAACAGTTATCAACGTAATTTCTGAGATACAGTTTTTCTTCTACTCCAGCACTGCAAATTCATTTCAGGTGCTGAATCCAACATCATTTTTGCCAATAACTCCACCAAATTTGTCATCATTGCAAGCACATAATTTTCTCCCCCTACTACCTCCAGATTTGCTAGTCCTTTATACTGCTAATCCAGCTCTAAAAAAGTCACATACAGGTGCTTGCATATACCAGAGACCCATGACCAGCTAAGGAAAAAGGTTTCATCAGTCACCCAAAAAGGGCTGCCAGATACTGTGCTGCTTTCTCAGCAGGTTCTTATTCCACACGGGAGTTAAAAATCTGTCAGGGGCTGTAGAACCCAGTTCCCATCTGTGTTACTCATACATTTCTCATCGAGAAAACTGTCTGGGCCATCCTTACAATGCTAACCTCTTGGCGATGTCCAGAGAAATCAAAGGATTTTTGGAACATTAGAGATAGCAGCAACTCCAGCCCACACACATGGGATTTCACTTCCTGTCAGATGCAATGCAAACAAAACCAGCGCAAGATAACTTAATAACATACAGCAACTATTGATGAAGGAAGTGGGATTAACAACATGCAGATGAGCATTGCCGTGCTTTAGCTGAAAACTAATTCTTCCAAGAAATAGATTTCAGTGCTGAATACAATTAAAGCAATATTCGCCACTCACCTACATATAAACATTTCAAAGTATTAAATACAAACCTTTTCTTCTCATCTTGCCTCTGGCAAGAACCTCAGATAGCACAAGTATCTTAGCACTGTTTGCTACAAGAAAGGAATTCTTCTATGAGGAGTTTTTCTCAGGACAGAGCTGAGATACTCTCTGTTGGGGTGCAATAGAAGAGACCTGGGTTCAGAAAAGTGCTGTCCACACAGAATAATGTATTTGAATTAAAATTTTGCATGGTTTCAGTGTAAGAGAAAATAAATTTGGAATAGAGTCATGTCAGAACCCTTTCCCTCAATTGTCAAGTATTACATTGCTAAAGGAGGAGAAATCACCATAAATTTCGCTTTTCAGAGTTCACAATCAAACCCTACATTTATCATCAATAAAGGCACTGCCTCCTTGCTAGCGGCTGCTCTGACTTTCCTAAATTCCTTCAAATATTCCAAGTTTCTTTTGCAAATGAAGTTCATCAGAGCAACACTGCCCTCATCTGCTGGCAGTATCAGTCGTCACAGTTTAAGTTGACTTGATTGATTTAAATGCAAACATTTCACAGTTTAGTTAATAGGCATTTGCTATGCTTTTGCCTTTCAGAAAGGAAGCAGAATCTTTACTAAGCATTCAGAGCGGTGTTATTGATCTTACCTGGGTCCCTGAGCTGCCAGTCATTAAGTCAGATTAAAGGTAAACCTAGAAATCAAAGAAAGGAAATTCAGCTCCTAAATTTTGTACACATCTGTTACTGACTTTTTGGCTGGGGAATTAAACATTACGCTTAGTTCAAATCTACCTGCTGTTTAGTTATATCCTGCAAGTTCAGAGGAAGCAAATTCACAACTTTTCTCTAAAGAGAAGTTTCATAAAATAAAGCAGACCTCATCTGTACTGAAGGGACTTCTGAGGAGGAGTAACATGCCAAAATGGCTCAGAGTTGGACATCAGAAGAGCAAAAGTGTAACTGATTACCCAATATGTCACGTTTGGCAGAAAATTGTCATTACAAGCAGGTCGACAAAAAGTTCAGGATGAGGAGTGGGGCACTGATCATCTCGCATTCGCTCCTGCTTTTGCAGTCTTTTGTATTTCTAGTTGTGTACAAACTGCTTCTGAGTGAGGAAAAGGCTTGCAACAGCCCTGATCGAGAGAATTTGTATTTTAAGTTGGCAAGGTGGACAAAAGGGGATAGAAATGTGGGTCTTGGTACCTTTCACAGATGCAAACAGAGGGAACGGGTGACTTGCTCATGGTCGTACATGAAGCACGAAAAGGCTGAAAAATGAAAGCAGTGCTTCTTTTTCCTAGCTCACTGGTTTTATTACAGAACAACTTCTCTTTTTCTTCCAGACAGGGCTCTGTATAAGCTGAAGAGCTTCAGGAATTTTAAATAATAATAGACGGCCTTCAAGCACCAGTGGCCGTCCCAGCTTCTTCCTCTCCCCCTGAGTCCTGAAGCCATTTGCCTAAATCTGCAGTAGGACAGAACAAAACATAAGTGTTAAAATACACAACCCTCCTGAATCAGCCCAGGATCCCTTAAGATGTGAATCATTCCTCCTTGGGGTAACAATTCCCCTGAAGGTTTATTTTATTAAAAAATTAGAAAAAAGTAAATAGAAAATATGGCTTTTCTATATTTACCTCCGATCAGCTTGAGTGACTGTAACATATCCATCCACTCAGCTCTGTTAAATGTCAGTCTTGCATCTAAAAGAAGAAATTACAGGAAGGAACACATGTTAAGACTCTGTATGGCCTCAAAGGGATTGCAATCAACTACCAAAGTTCAAAATGGTTTCTACAGAAACATTCCTAGGGCTACACAGGGAAGCTCTGCTCAGATTCCAGGTTGGATTTGAGTTCATCTTCCTTATGAGCCACAGAAGAAGCCTGCTTTTCTGGACAGGCCTGAGGTAAAATATGAAAAATCAGACAGAGAAAGGGAAAGACAGAGATCTGAGAGTGAAAGGAGAGAGCAAAGCTGAGAAACAGAAGCTGCAAAATCCATGAATCTGCATCCTTTTTGTGTTGGAAAAGGCACTTGTCTTTGACCTCAGTTGACCTCAGTCACTCAAAGTAAACTGAAAAGTAACAAGCCAAGGTGAGGAATAGATCCATCCCTTTAAGGACAGCTCAAGTGCTGTTCAGGGTATCTGAATTCAGAATTGCAGATTTTCTCTCTGCATCTGAATTTTCACCTATCTGATGTAATGCATAGAGAATGACCCTGCTGAAACAAGACTTCGAGTCAGGAATCAGGAATCAAAAAAGAGTCATCACAGTACAACACCAAAACCTTAGAAAATATAGGTTGTTGTTGTTATACAAGCATTATAACTGTAACAACATCGAGGCCACTTCAGCAATAACAATCCCTGATTTTCTATATATTCCTGTAAGCCCTTCCATAGAAACAGCATTTTGCACTCTGAATGGACTAACTTAACAAGATGCACAAAAGTAGGGACATCAAAGGTAAGTCCTCATTCTAACACTAAATTAATAAAAGATTCCATGATTGCATGGAATTATTCAGTATTATTATGCTAAAGGGGTTTCCCTTGTTGACACTCAGTTACACACTTTAGAAAAAGAGAGAAGCACAAAATGCTCGGGGCAGCCATCACCTCATTTAATTGAATAGTTGTGTAGTATTTATCTCTATCTTAGCAGGCTGTGTACATGATTGGACAGCTTTTAGATATACTCATCTGCTGAGATCAGAGGTTTCTGTGCCAAGCTATTTCTTGCAATTGTTTCTTGCAAGATGGATTACAGCCAAAGTCACCTGAGGCACCATGGCCAGATGCTCTTATTCTCTTACTGTAAGGCCGGACATCACAGGAAGCTGTGATGACGCAGCCCTGTGTCTGAGCTCACCCTGTAAAGAGCAGGGCAAAATCTGTAAGACATTTATGTTTGATATGTGGCATATGAAGAAACACAGGAGGTTCAAACAGATTAATTTCGGGGGGGGG